>NC_091955.1:27554895-27722395 GCF_031021105.1 Erythrolamprus reginae | reverse complement strand
ATATATATATATAATTGTGGGAACATTCTGGAATCCAAATAGACCTAAGATGTTTGTGATTCCAATGATGATATATTGCTCTTTGGTTAAAGTGACCAGATTTTAACATTGGTAAAGAGGGATGCCATTGACCGGGGTGGGGTGGGGGGGCTTGATTTAAATTTTGGTCTATATGGAGCAAAAAAAAATATCTTTCTTTTTCTTTCTACCTCTGTTCCTCCCTCCCTTTCTCTATATTTCTCTCTCTTTCTTTCCTTCTCTTCCTTCCTTCCTCTTTCTCTCTCTCTGTCCCTCTTTCTTTATCTCCTTTTGTTCTGTCTGGCTGCCCCCAGACTTCAACACCAACTGGAAAAAGCAGCCAGACACGCTGGTAAAAGCAAAAGCACTTTATAGTTTGAAAAATAAACACAGAGAAAAACCTGTTCTTCCCAACAGGCAGGCTATGAGACTTCACAGCAGAGTCCTGATGGCCAGACAATACAGCAGACTTCTTGCTGGCACACCCACCACTGTAGAGAATAAGACCCACACCTTTTCCCCCCAAGGTTTCAGTATTCAAAGTCACAAACCAGAATTCCAAGACGCCAAAGATCACAGCCAGGTCCCAGGACTCCCAAAGATAATACTCCACAAGCCAGGAAGGGTGGGTCTGCCTTTTCAGCCTTTCCAGAGAGCACCACACCCAAACCCAGCTGTTGCCTCTTTAGTGCTGAAAGTACCTGGCTAATTGTCCCCTTTGTTGTGTTGCTCTTCTCTGCCGGAGATCGATTATTGCTTGTGCATTTTCATCTAAGGAATCCAGGCTGCTTGCTGGGGAGAGCTCCCTCTCGGGGGACTCTGGCTGTCCTCCCTCTCCCTCAGCCTGAGATTCCTCCTCTCCGTCTGCCTGAACCTCCTGTTCCTCCTCCTCCCCCTCTGAGCAGGAAGCCGGCAGAGGATCAGCCGTTCCCTGAGGGGCCTCAGACGGAATCACAACACCTTTCCTCCCTTTTTCTCTCTCTCCCTTCCTCCCTCTCTTTCTTTCTATCTCCCTCCTATCCCCTCTTGCTCTTTTTCTATCTCTCTTCCTCTCTCCTTATTTCTCTTTCTCTCTCCCTCTCTTTCTTTCCCTTTCTCTCTCTTCCTTCCTCTCTTTTTTCTTTCTCTGTTCCTCCCTACTTTTTCTCTTTCTCTCCCTCCCTCATTTCCTCTTTTCTTTCTTTATTTCTTTCTTTCTTTTTCTTTCTCTCTCTCTTTCTTTTGTTCTTTCTTTCTTTCTCTTTCTTTCTCTCCCTTCCTTCCTCTCTCTTTTTTCTCTTTCTCCCTCCCTATTTCTCTTTCTTTTTTCTCTCCCCCTCCTTTCCTCCCTCTCACTCTTTCTCTCCCTTCCTTCTCCTTTTCTCTCTCTCTTTCTATCTCTCTTCCATCCTCCCTTTCTTTTTCTGTCTCTCTCCCTCCTTCCTTCCCCCTCTCTTTCTTTCCCTTTCCAATTCTCTCTCTTTCTCTCTCCCTTTCTCTTTCTCTCTCTCTCTGCTCCCTTTCTCTCTATTTCTCTCTCCCTCCTTCTTTTTCTTTCTTTCTCTTCCTTCTTTTTCTCTCTATGCAACTTTTCCACTCCTTCCCCTTCTACCTACTGTGCGGTTGCTGGGGGGGCAGTTAAATTATGAGAGACCGGCCATTGTTTAAAGTTTTCCTTCAGGAGCAACAGGCGCAAGCGGAGGGCATGTCAGGCAGGGGGGAGGAAGAGAGGCTCAAGGCGGTGAAGGGGGATGGCTTCAAGACTCTCAAGAACAGCCAAGGCTGAGGTGGGAGGGGCGAGATTGAGCACAGGCCAAAGAGGAGCCAGGTTTCCTCTGACCTGCCATCCATCCCCTTCCCTCCCCCTGCCTTGAAAGAGAGAGGGAGGAAATTCAGGCAGACCAAAAGCCAAAAGAGAAAAATAAATGCCCTTTACTAGTTAAAGGGGAGGGGGAACCTCAGGAAAACACACATAAAGAGTCCGAACCCGAGGGCTGCTCCAGGGCTCAGTGCCGCCGTCTCCTCAGCTCCTCACAGCACCTACGGTGGCCCTCGAGCATCATACCTCATCCCCAAGTGCTACCTCTGACCAACCAAGCTGCGATCAGCATGGCTTGGTTGGGGCAGGGGTGGGGTTAGGAAAAAGACCTCGCTACCAACGAAGGGGGGAGGGCAGAATTGAAATGTGTCCCTCCCCTCCTGCTCTCCCCATCTCCCATTCAAAAATCGGGACATTTTGGAAACCCGTCGGGACGTGGGACAAATGATTGGAAAGTGTGATTGTCCCGCAGAAAGCAGGACATCTGGTCACCTTATCTTTAGGTCCAAAAAGTGTTTTGGAAAAAAATGATTCCCCCCCCCCCACTTGGCCCCTCTTTGGTTTAATCTATGCATTATGAACTCAATTATCTCTTCAGTTGCAAAGCTGTTAAAGTGTGAAAGAAAAATGCCATGGCTTAGGAATTACCCCAATGGATCCAGGACACTAATTTTTAAAAGTCACATCATATTAATTTGCTTTTAATTCACATTTAGTTCATGGTCTTTGAGACTGATGTGCCCAGATATAAGTGAATGCAGGTGCACGAATTATTTTGCCCTCATCCTGGTGTGATGTCTGATCATGCCATCCATGGTGGGAACAACAGCCAACTGTGCCATTTCTAAAGAAGGAGATTTGGTTGGGGTTGGGTTTTTTTTGCCATACTACTGAGATATGCTATTTCTATGATTAATAACAGCTGGGAAAAGCTAGGAGTATGAATCAGCCCCCTGTCTGTGTCTTGTTGTTTGGCTATGTGAAAAAGAAAAAAAAGATTCATTACAGCAAAGGAGAAAAATGTATTTTTCAGAAACATTTCTAGAAATGATTTACAAGCATCTTAGAGCAGGCCTGTTGGATAGGCAATAACTTAAGTCAGAACTGTCTGAAGTTAATATTGGTTAAGAATGCTTTGGCAGAGAAAAAGAAAGTAGCCTAATGTGATTTTGGACATGATGATGTAAAACTCTTATCAAACTGAACCATCATGAACACTAGTATAGGATGATGGGTGGTGTAGTCAAGCAGCCCTTGGTATAGAATTGGCACAGTCTCCCCTCATTTGTTCCAGATGTGCCACTGATCAGTCACTATACAGAACACTGTCATTCATGCATTTCCTTTTTTATATCCCAGTTGTCCTTCAAGCAATTTAAGGACATCTTAATAAGATTTCAGAACTATACTCCTAAAACAACTGTGGGGAATAAGCTAGGATAAATATAACCTATTATTAAGCTATTTATTGCTTAAGTCTGGCTTATTACAGGAAGGGCAACTTAGCTCAACAGCTACACTAAGATTTTGTGTGGGATGCATGGGCTTCAAGTTGGATTAGGGGACTGGAGACTAAAACATATGAAGAACAGTAACAGAAACTGAGCATGGCTAATCTAGTGAAGAGAAGGACCAGGGTAGAAATGAGAGCGGTGTCCCAATATTTGAAGGGCTGTCACAGAGAGGAAGAGATCAAGCTATTTTCCAAGGCATCTGAAGACCAGACAAGGAATAATGGATGTACAGTAAACTGAACAAGAAGAGATTCAATCTGGAAATAAGGTGAATATGTTTATATAGTGAGAACAATCAACCAGTGGAACAGCTTGCCTTCAGAAGTTGTGGGAGCTTCATCACTGGAAGCTTTCAAGAGACTGGACTACTATCAGTCAGAAATGGTCTAGGGTCTCCTGCTCATGTTGGTCCTAATCTAATCTAGTCTAGTCTAGTCTAGTCTAGTCTAGTCTAGTCTAGTCTAGTCTAGTCTAGTCTAGTCTAACCTAACCCAACCCAACCCAACCCAACCCAACCCAACCCAATCTAATCTAATCTAATCTAATCTAATCTAATCTAATCTTTACTGGATGAACCATTATATGTATGGAAAAAGCAAATATTTTGGGGGGGAGGTGGTCGATTTTTTTTTTTAACTGTGAGGTGTATGCCATATGGTTTATTTTTCCTCCGTTTCCCCACCTGGAAGGGCTGGAATTGTGCTGTCATCTGGAAAAAAATTTCAGTCATGGTAAGAGGTGGATTATAGGTAGTAATGGGTTTCACTTACCTTTGCTACCGGTTCGGAGATGTGCATATGCAGATCGTCCATGATGATGCGTGGGCTAGTGGGTAGAGCCTTCCACTGCTATTGCTACAGGTTTGGCCAAACTGGGGCAAACAGGTAACAACCTACCACTGATTATAGGCCATAAAAAGAGAATTTGATGGATAGGAGGCTTCCTATTATAAATAAACCACAGTTGGCTTAAATTCAGAAAACACATTAAGTCATATACAGTGGAACCCCGACATACGAGCAGCTCTACTTACGAGCTACTCGAGATACGAGCTGAGAGAGTAGAGAAATTTTTGTTCGACTCACGAGCTTCCATTCGGGATACAAGCCGAGAAGAGCCGGCCTGGCTTGCTTTGCTTCCGAGCTGATGCAGAGCCGAATAAAGCGTCACGCCCCTCTGACGCTTTCGGCGGCTTCCGAAGCGATGCTGGGCTCTTTTGCCGCCAAAAGCGTCAGGGGGGCGTGATGCTTTATTCGGCTCTGCATCAGCTCGGAAGCAAAGCAAGCCAGGCCGGCTCTTCTCAGTATCCAGCTCTTGGTGAGTCCTTGGCTTCTGCTGGGGGTGCAGAAGCGGGCGGGGGGGGCGGCAAAAAAAACCCCCGGACAAGCACTTGCTGCGAGGCGGGCGGGGGGGGGGGCAAAAAAACCGCCCGGACAAGCACTTGCTGCGAGGCGGGCGGCGGGGGGGGGGTTGGCAAAAAAAACACCCGGACAAGCACTTGCTGCGAGAGGCGGGCGGGGGGGGGGGCGGCAAAAAAACCGGGGCACTTTCGCTGCGAGTGGCGGGAAAAAATAAGCAAGAAAAAATAAGCGGCTTTTCCGCTGCCTCCTAAAGTGGGGAAGTTCGCCAGGAGGCAGCAGAAAAGCCGCGCGTGTCTTTTAAAACATCGGAGCCGGCATGGGGAGGCTCTCAATCAACCCCCGAGTCCGGGTTCGGGGCTCGGGGGCTGATTAAAAGCCTCCCCATGCCGGCTCCGATGTTTTAAAACACACGCGCGGCTTTTCCGCTGCCTCCTAAAGTGGGGAAGTTCGCCAGGAGGCAGCAGAAAAGCCGCGCGTGTCTTTTAAAACATCGGAGCCGGCATGGGGAGGCTCTCAATGAACCCCCGAGTCTGGGTTCAGGGTTCGGGGGCTGATTAAAAGCCTCCCCATGCCGGCTCCGATGTTTTAAAACACACGCGCGGCTTTTCCGCTGCCTCCTAAAGTGGGGAAGTTCGCCAGGAGGCAGCAGAAAAGCCGCGCGTGTGTTTTAAAACATCGGAGCCGGCATGGGGAGGCTCTCAATCAACCCCCGAGTCCGGGTTCGGGGCTCGGGGGCTGATTAAAAGCCTCCCCATGCCGGCTCCGATGTTTTAAAACACACGCGCGGCTTTTCCGCTGCCTCCTAAAGTGGGGAAGTTCGCCAGGAGGCAGCAGAAAAGCCGCGCGTGTCTTTTAAAACATCGGAGCCGGCATGGGGAGGCTCTCAATCAACCCCCAAGTCCGGGTTCAGGGCTCGGGGGCTGATTAAAAGCCTCCCCATGCCGGCTCCGATGTTTTAAAACACACGCGCGGCTTTTCCGCTGCCTCCTAAAGTGGGGAAGTTCGCCAGGAGGCAGCAGAAAAGCCGCACGTGTGTTTTAAAACATCGGAGCCGGCATGGGGAGGCTCTCAATGAACCCCCGAGTCCGGGTTCAGGGCTCGGGGGCTGATTAAAAGCCTCCCCATGCCGGCTCCGATGTTTTAAAACACACGCGCGGCTTTTCCGCTGCCTCCTAAAGTGGGGAAGTTCGCCAGGAGGCAGCAGAAAAGCCGCGCGTGTGTTTTAAAACATCGGAGCCGGCATGGGGAGGCTCTCAATCAACCCCCGAGTCCGGGTTCGGGGCTCGGGGGCTGATTAAAAGCCTCCCCATGCCGGCTCCGATGTTTTAAAACACACGCACGGCTTTTCCGCTGCCTCCTAAAGTGGGGAAGTTCGCCAGGAGGCAGCAGAAAAGCCGCGCGTGTGTTTTAAAACATCGGAGCCGGCATGGGGAGGCTCTCAATCAACCCCCGAGTCCGGGTTCAGGGCTCGGGGGCTGATTAAAAGCCTCCCCATGCCGGCTCCGATGTTTTAAAACACACGCGCGGCTTTTCCGCTGCCTCCTAAAGTGGGGAAGTTCGCCAGGAGGCAGCAGAAAAGCCGCGCGTGTGTTTTAAAACATCGGAGCCGGCATGGGGAGGCTCTCAATCAACCCCCGAGTCCGGGTTCGGGGCTCGGGGGCTGATTAAAAGCCTCCCCATGCCGGCTCCAATGTTTTAAAACACACGCGCGGCTTTTCCGCTGCCTCCTAAAGTGGGGAAGTTCGCCAGGAGGCAGCAGAAAAGCCGCGCGTGTGTTTTAAAACATCGGAGCCAGCATGGGGAGGCTCTCAATCAACCCCCGAGTCCGGGTTCGGGGCTCGGGGGCTGATTAAAAGCCTCCCCATGCCGGCTCCGATGTTTTAAAACACACGCGCGGCTTTTCCGCTGCCTCCTAAAGTGGGGAAGTTCGCCAGGAGGCAGCAGAAAAGCCGCGCATGTGTTTTAAAACATCGGAGCCAGCATGGGGAGGCTCTCAATCAACCCCCGAGTCCGGGTTTGGGGCTCGGGGGCTGATTAAAAGCCTCCCCATGCCGGCTCCGATGTTTTAAAACACACGCGCGGCTTTTCCGCTGCCTCCTAAAGTGGGGAAGTTCGCCAGGAGGCAGCAGAAAAGCCGCGCGTGTGTTTTAAAACATCGGAGCCGGCATGGGGAGGCTCTCAATCAACCCCCGAGTCCGGGTTCGGGGCTCGGGGGCTGATTAAAAGCCTCCCCATGCCGGCTCCGATGTTTTAAAACACACGCGCGGCTTTTCCGCTGCCTCCTAAAGTGGGGAAGTTCGCCAGGAGGCAGCAGAAAAGCCGCGCGTGTCTTTTAAAACATCGGAGCCGGCATGGGGAGGCTCTCAATCAACCCCCGAGTCCGGGTTCGGGGCTCGGGGGCTGATTAAAAGCCTCCCCATGCCGGCTCCGATGTTTTAAAACACACACGCGGCTTTTCCGCTGCCTCCTAAAGTGGGGAAGTTCGCCAGGAGGCAGCAGAAAAGCCGCGCGTGTCTTTTAAAACATCAGAGCCGGCATGGGGAGGCTCTCAATCAACCCCCGAGTCCGGGTTCGGGGCTCGGGGGCTGATTAAAAGCCTCCCCATGCCGGCTCCGATGTTTTAAAACACACGCGCGGCTTTTCCGCTGCCTCCTAAAGTGGGGAAGTTCGCCAGGAGGCAGCAGAAAAGCCGCGCGTGTCTTTTAAAACATCGGAGCCGGCATGGGGAGGCTCTCAATCAACCCCCAAGTCCGGGTTCAGGGCTCGGGGGCTGATTAAAAGCCTCCCCATGCCGGCTCCGATGTTTTAAAACACACGCGCGGCTTTTCCGCTGCCTCCTAAAGTGGGGAAGTTCGCCAGGAGGCAGCAGAAAAGCCGCACGTGTGTTTTAAAACATCGGAGCCGGCATGGGGAGGCTCTCAATGAACCCCCGAGTCCGGGTTCAGGGCTCGGGGGCTGATTAAAAGCCTCCCCATGCCGGCTCCGATGTTTTAAAACACACGCGCGGCTTTTCCGCTGCCTCCTAAAGTGGGGAAGTTCGCCAGGAGGCAGCAGAAAAGCCGCGCGTGTGTTTTAAAACATCGGAGCCGGCATGGGGAGGCTCTCAATCAACCCCCGAGTCCGGGTTCGGGGCTCGGGGGCTGATTAAAAGCCTCCCCATGCCGGCTCCGATGTTTTAAAACACACGCACGGCTTTTCCGCTGCCTCCTAAAGTGGGGAAGTTCGCCAGGAGGCAGCAGAAAAGCCGCGCGTGTGTTTTAAAACATCGGAGCCGGCATGGGGAGGCTCTCAATCAACCCCCGAGTCCGGGTTCAGGGCTCGGGGGCTGATTAAAAGCCTCCCCATGCCGGCTCCGATGTTTTAAAACACACGCGCGGCTTTTCCGCTGCCTCCTAAAGTGGGGAAGTTCGCCAGGAGGCAGCAGAAAAGCCGCGCGTGTGTTTTAAAACATCGGAGCCGGCATGGGGAGGCTCTCAATCAACCCCCGAGTCCGGGTTCGGGGCTCGGGGGCTGATTAAAAGCCTCCCCATGCCGGCTCCAATGTTTTAAAACACACGCGCGGCTTTTCCGCTGCCTCCTAAAGTGGGGAAGTTCGCCAGGAGGCAGCAGAAAAGCCGCGCGTGTGTTTTAAAACATCGGAGCCAGCATGGGGAGGCTCTCAATCAACCCCCGAGTCCGGGTTCGGGGCTCGGGGGCTGATTAAAAGCCTCCCCATGCCGGCTCCGATGTTTTAAAACACACGCGCGGCTTTTCCGCTGCCTCCTAAAGTGGGGAAGTTCGCCAGGAGGCAGCAGAAAAGCCGCGCATGTGTTTTAAAACATCGGAGCCAGCATGGGGAGGCTCTCAATCAACCCCCGAGTCCGGGTTTGGGGCTCGGGGGCTGATTAAAAGCCTCCCCATGCCGGCTCCGATGTTTTAAAACACACGCGCGGCTTTTCCGCTGCCTCCTAAAGTGGGGAAGTTCGCCAGGAGGCAGCAGAAAAGCCGCGCGTGTGTTTTAAAACATCGGAGCCGGCATGGGGAGGCTCTCAATCAACCCCCGAGTCCGGGTTCGGGGCTCGGGGGCTGATTAAAAGCCTCCCCATGCCGGCTCCGATGTTTTAAAACACACGCGCGGCTTTTCCGCTGCCTCCTAAAGTGGGGAAGTTCGCCAGGAGGCAGCAGAAAAGCCGCGCGTGTCTTTTAAAACATCGGAGCCGGCATGGGGAGGCTCTCAATCAACCCCCGAGTCCGGGTTCGGGGCTCGGGGGCTGATTAAAAGCCTCCCCATGCCGGCTCCGATGTTTTAAAACACACACGCGGCTTTTCCGCTGCCTCCTAAAGTGGGGAAGTTCGCCAGGAGGCAGCAGAAAAGCCGCGCGTGTCTTTTAAAACATCAGAGCCGGCATGGGGAGGCTCTCAATCAACCCCCGAGTCCGGGTTCGGGGCTCGGGGGCTGATTAAAAGCCTCCCCATGCCGGCTCCGATGTTTTAAAACACACGCGCGGCTTTTCCGCTGCCTCCTAAAGTGGGGAAGTTCGCCAGGAGGCAGCAGAAAAGCCGCGCGTGTCTTTTAAAACATCGGAGCCGGCATGGGCAGGCTCTCAATCAACCCCCGAGTCCGGGTTCGGGGCTCGGGGGCTGATTAAAAGCCTCCCCATGCCGGCTCCGATGTTTTAAAACACACGCGCGGCTTTTCCGCTGCCTCCTAAAGTGGGGAAGTTCGCCAGGAGGCAGCAGAAAAGCCGCGCGTGTGTTTTAAAACATCGGAGCCGGCATGGGGAGGCTCTCAATCAACCCCCGAGTCCGGGTTCGGGGCTCGGGGGCTGATTAAAAGCCTCCCCATGCCGGCTCCGATGTTTTAAAACACACGCGCGGCTTTTCCGCTGCCTCCTAAAGTGGGGAAGTTCGCCAGGAGGCAGCAGAAAAGCCGCGCGTGTCTTTTAAAACATCGGAGCCGGCATGGGGAGGCTCTCAATCAACCCCCGAGTCCGGGTTCGGGGCTCGGAGGCTGATTAAAAGCCTCCCCATGCCGGCTCCGATGTTTTAAAACACACGCGCGGCTTTTCTGCTGCCTCCTGGCGAACTTCCCCGCTTCAGCCGACGTCTTTTCCCCTCAGCCCTCGGGCTTGCACGCATTAATCGCTTTTACATTGTTTCCTATGGGAAACAATGTTTCGAAATACGAGCTGTTCGACGTGCGAGCCTCCTTCCGGAACCAATTAAACTCGTAAGTCGGGGTTCCACTGTACTAGAGATTATAAAACATAATATTTGGTTCTGCACAAATACTAAACTCAAACAAACCACAAATACTAAACCCAAACAAAGCTACACAGTGACTTTGCATATCATGCTCACTTATCTCCGGGCTAGATTCATCGCTCATATTAAGCCACGGTATAGCTCATTTGATTTTGGCTTAGACTGTTTTGGAAGTACCCAACTAATTGTGGTTTATAGACTGTGGCAAACAAATCATTACTTCACTTGATGAGTAAGTTTTGTTTCCAAGCAGAATGTCAACGAGATGTTCTTATGACCAGCCAAATATTCTACTATAATTTGGTCCATAGATGCTACGTCAGGCTCATCATCAATAATCCTTCAAATGGTAGCTTATGATAAACATCAAGTATACAGCGTATATTCAGTCTTTCATTCACAGAATTTATTTTGGGGACCCACCAGAACCAAGCAATCCTAAATAGTATTTCAGACCCAAGTATCAATCTAGCATCTGAACTATAATTCCTCTGTCTCTTATATTGGTAGCCCTGACTGGCCTTGCCTCCCTAATTTAGAGTTTAGACCAATAAATTCCTATGGGTCTGTATGGGGAGCATGCTGCTTCTGTAATTAAAATTGCATCCTAGAAAGCCAACTGCCAGCGGAAGCTGGGTTCCCTCCTACTGTTGCATTCTGTCAGTTCAGAGAAATTTATTTATTTATTTAGAAAAGGAAATGTCACTGCTTTCTCAGAAATAAAGGATAGAATTTTAGAATATGCTGCATGATATTACATCAGGGAAAGATGGCAAGGTGAAAAAAGGCATATTTTATTTGACAATAACTGAATTCTGTGGCAAAGAAAGAACAATGCAGAGGAATCAAAGTTTTACAAAGCGTGGAATAAATGGTACATTTGGCTGGAGAAAAGACAACATACAGCTCCATGATGATCCTCTTAAACTTCACCCAAACAACTATCCCATGAACCCATAAAATAACATTATGAATCATTGATAAAAGGATGAACAAATTCAAAACAGTAAAAATTTAAACTCTAACTTAAGTTTAGAATCTCAAAATTTTCTTTTTTTAAAAAAATATCTTTATTGAATTTACAGGTAACAAAAATAGAAAAGATTATTTGTAATAGGTCAACAGTAATTTGCTTATAAATCAATACATTTGATACCTATACTATAGCAGTCACATAATATTAGAAATCTTGAAGAAATAGGAAAAAGAAATAGAGAGAAAAGAGGAGGCGAAAAGAAAGAGAGCTGAGGAGAAAGAAATACAGTAATACCTCGTCTTGCAAACTTAATTGGTTCCGTGAAAAGTTCGTAAGATGAAACATTGTTTCCCATAGGAAACAATGTAAAAGCGATTAATGCGTGCAAAAAGAAAAAAAATCGCAAAATGGCGCTCTGCTGGCTGCTGCCACCCGGCTGTCACCTTTAAAACAGCCGGGGGGCTTCTTGGTGTTCTCCTGGACGCCGAACCCGGGTTCGGGTTCCAGAGGCCGCCAAGAAGCGCCCGGCTGTTTCAGAAGGTTACAGCTGGGCACCGCCACTTGGCAGAGCGCCGTTTTTGTGATCAGTGGCGGCTTTTTCGGCCAATCTGGAGGCTGGAAAGGAGGTGGGGAATCCCAATAGGGAATTCCATGGGCGGAGCTTTGACATCACGAAGACGTCCAACCGTTGTGACATGTTTTTAGTTATTATTTTGGTTTTGTCTTTGTTTATATTTAATCCAGCCACAGTACCAAATCTCTCCATTTCTTTAATCAGGTTTACAATTGATTTTAATGGGTCTTGTAATATGAAAATCATATCATCCGCAAATGCATGGCCTTTAAATTGTTCCTGTTTAATTTTAAGACCTCGAATTTCATTATTTACTCTTATGTTATTTAATAGAATTTTTAACACCAGAATAAATAGTAATGGGGCTAAGGGACATCCTTGTCTTACACCTTTACAAATATTTATCTTACCAGTCATATCGTTATTGATTAATATTTTTGCAGTTTGGGTGGTGTATATAGATCTGATAAGATTGATGAAATGGTTGCCAAACTTCATAGTTTCCAATTGTGAGATGAGAAATTGCCAATAAAAACTGTCAAATGCTTTATAAAGGTCAATGAATATGAAAGCTACGAGCTTATCAATATTTTTATTGTAATATTCCTACGAGTCCAGTATAATTCTCGTTTTCCTTGCCAGGAGAAAACCATTTTGATCTGGATGTATTATGGTATTTAGGATCCTTTTGAGTCTATCGGCTATAATCGATGCAAATATTTTATAATCTGAGTTTAAAAGGGATATTGGATGATAATTCTGTATATGAGACCTATTTTTATCATCTTTTGGAACTAAGGTTACATATGCCTCATTCCATGTGGCAGGGAGTATGGCTTCTTCTAATGCTTCATTAAATAATTTAAGAAGTATAGGTTGCAAAATTTCTGATGTTTGTTTATATAATTCAGCGGGAATGCCATCCGGCCCTGGCGTTTTATTGTTTTTTTGATTCACAATTGTTTTGTCTATTTCTAATGATGTTACTTTCCTATTTAAGAGTTCCTGATGATCCTTATTTATTTTAATTAAATCTGAATCTTGGAATAGTTCTAAGAGTAAACGGTCATCTATTTCCTCATTTTTATACAGATTACAAAAGAAAAGTTCAATTATTTGTTTTTTGTCATTGTGGTTTTTTTTAAGACTTCCAGTTCGTCATATAAAGCTTCAATACTTTTGTCTTTCTTTTGTTGTGCAAGTTGAAATGATAGCCATCTCCCGGGTTTGTTAGCAAATTCAAATTGTTTTTGCCTAGAGATTCTTATTTTTTGAGAAAGTTCATCTTGAGTTTTTAACTTTGTTTCATGTTTAATCAAGATCATTTCAGCTAAAGTTTTATGATTATCTTCCGGTTTTGGCATTGCTCTGACAGCTGGGTAGCCTCCATTCTCTTTGGGGTTGCTCCAGCTTTTCGTGCTCTTCGGTGCCCTTTTGGGCAATCCCTGACCCAAAGAGTCAGGGGTCCCAGAGAGGAATCTCCAGCGCACCCAGGGGTGGTCAGCAGACCCCCCGAACAGCGAGGATCTCCTCTCCCCGACACATGAAAAACAATTCCTCTGAGGAAGCCGCAGAAAATAGGACGAGAAGGATCTGAGAAGTGAGAACTTTGATCTATTTTTTATTACCTAAAGATCAATGTTGCATATGATTAGATGGCTTTAGAGTGAAACCCCTGCTATTTTTGTCAATTATTTGATTGGATCTGATTGCCAGAACTTTGAAGACAGCGACTGTATTGTCTATGGTGATGAAAGAAAGAAGATTTGCCAGGCGATCAGAGCAGACGTAAGATTTGGACATATATAAGGACTGCACTAAAAGTCCCCGTAATTGATAATAAATATTGACTGATAAAATCTTGTTTAGAAGCAGCAATGGGAAATTCTTTTTTGGATGTTGGAAGTTGCAAGGGCTTGTGGAAGTGTTTGAAGGAATAGATCGTGGGCAGAGTGAATCAGCGAGAAAATACGATACCGGAGGCCCCAAACTCTCTTTCTCTCTCTTTTTTTAATCTTCAGCTTCGTTTCCTATCTCTAATCACTTAACTAACTGGATAAATCCTATGTTTACAGGAACTCATCTGAACCTTTGATTGATACCCCTCCTTAGGCAATATTGGATTGTCTCTTTTCAAGTTGGATACATATTAAATTCGATATATTGAACTCAAAGAAAAAAGGAGGGGACATCAGTAGCTGAAACCTCCGAGTGGAAAGGAAAAGAGAGACAAACAACAATACTAAATAAGCACAAGCTTCACGGAACATTTGGAGACTCCAGAAGAAGGAGTTTGCAACTGATACGATCTGCTGACAAGTTGCTGGCAAACTACGGAGTTGGAGGACTGAATCTACATTACTCTTCTTTCGTTTTCTAGCTCTTTTGTCTTCTCCTGCACCAATATTATTATTATTATTATTATTATTATTATTATTATTATTATTATTATTTGATTTGTATGCTGCCCCTCTCCATAGACTTGGGGCGGTTTCCCCTTTGTCTAGGCTGTGACGAAATTTACATCATTTCCGTTATCTATCAAGTGACTGGACACTTTTAATGAACCCTTCTAAACTGTCCTGAACTTGCTGAAAAAGCCTAATTACCAATAGGGCATTAACTATATTAATTACGGTAATTATGCTCCTAGCCTACAACGATTTCGAACAGAAAGGAGAAGAAGAAACTAATGTTTAGAATCGCCCACCACTGGAAAAAGATTAAATAAGACCATTTGTCAATCAACAATAACTAAAAAAAAAAAACTATATTGCACCTTTACATACCCCCTTCCTTTTTATTAACAAATCAATTACTAATTAATTAATTCTTAATTATTAACTTAACTATTAACTATTTTTAGCTATTTATTATTTATTAATTATTACATAGATAGTGGACTTATGTTTGCTAATTTTGCATAAATACTTGAATTCATTCTTAATTAACCTAAAAAGGAATATTACTATTGATTTAGTGATTTGGTGAGTTAGTGATTTACTGATTGACCTGTTGACTCAAATTGAACTATTATTATAAATTGCCTTTTCCCCCCCTTATAGATATATATACTTGCCTTACTTTAAATACAAACTTGAAAACTTAGGAATTACATTTTAAATACTATCCTATATATTAATCATATATTAATCATTGAATATAGGGCTATATATATAGATACATTAGAGAATTATCATCTTAGACTAATAAGCATTTGAATTAATTTAATTATTGTGATTTCCTGAAATATTGTCTTTTATTTATTCTTTTTCTTATATCAAGTATATTAGATACTGTTCTGTCTGGGTTCCCCCAGACGTCAACACCAACTAAAAAGAGTAGCCAGACACGCTGGTAAAAAGCAAAGTCATTTTATATCTTTGAAAACAAACACAGCTAACAAAAACTGTTCTTACAAACTGGAATGCTATGAAGCTTCACAGAAGAATCACGATGGCCAGACAATACAACAGGCTTCTTGCTGGCACACACACCACTGTAGATAATAAAACCCACGCCTCCCCCAAGTTTTCAGCCTTCGAGGCCACAAGCCAGAATCAGAGATGCCAAGGATCGAAGCAAGGTCACAGAACTCCCAACAGATAACTCTCCACAATACAGGAAGGGCGGCCCTGCCTTTTCAACCTTTCTGAGGAGAACCACACCCAATCCCAGCTGTTGCCTATTAGGGATGGAAATATCTGGCCAATTGTCCCCTTCGTTGTGCTGCCCTTCTCTGCCTCATATCTATGATGGCTTGTGCGTTCTCATCTAAGGACTCCAGGCTACTTGCTGGGGAGAGCTCCCCCCCGGGGTCTCAGGCTGTTCTCCCTCCTCCTCGTCCTGACATTACTCTTCCCTGTCTGCCTGGTCCTCCTCCTCCTCCTGTTCCTCGTCCTCCCCCTCTGAGCATGGAGCCGACAGAGTTCCAGCCGTTCCCTGAGGAGCCTCAGGCTGAATCACAACAGATACCAGTGAATTGCTGATACTTATAAAGTAATACGTTTATTGACTCTATTCTTGCTGCCTCCTTTTTCATACTTAGATAATATTTTTAATTTTATCTTTTCATCTCGTATAGCACTTAATTGTCTCTTTTACCCCTTTCTGTGTTCTCTAACGTTTTTGTGATACTTTACTAATTTTCCCATTACCTAAGAAACCCTTGTTCTACTCTGCGATTTTGAACTCTTATAACACTTACTGTGATACCATTGATTTGGAATCACTTTGGAGCAAAACTAAAATGTCTGCCTCCAATACTAACACAATAACTAAGGCCTGGAGAAATACGCTAGGAGAAATCGACTTCCTAGAGAAGTTCATATCTGCTTCCTGAGATGTACTGTTAGAGATGAAATATACAATTCATCCAAAGATAATCCTGCCTCTTACAAAGGGACAGAAATCATAACACTCCACCAAGTCCCACGATGCGTTAGGGAAAAAAGAAAACTGTACCAGGCATTGGCATCCAGACTCAACAAGAACAAAATACCCTTTAGGTGGTTAGTTCTGGAGGGCATTCTCATCTCTGTCAGCGAAAAAAAACACAAGATTACTACTGTGGAAGAAGCAAAAACTTTTATGAGCACGTAATCAAAATAGTAGAAGAACATTACCCTCTGGATCACAAACCAAAGGATAAGGCTAGCATTGATGAAATTAGTTCTGAAGATGCCTTTATCAGACAAAGAAATAAGAGGCATTCCCAGAAGACATGAATATGACAGAGATGGCCCAATGACTAGAGCCCAAACTGAAGCTAGAAAGGAGAAAAGATGACTGTTGAAACCTACCATCGATACAAAGAAACATCATTGTTCTTCATAAATATCAATGGCTTAAATTCCCCTTCCAAGAGAAATAAAATTTTCCATCAGTTACTAAAACAAACATTTGATACAATTTGCCTCCAAGAAACCCACATCAAAATTCTGGATGCCGAGGTACTATCTTGTCCCAGACTTAGTGAAAAATTTATATCACTTGCAAATGTAAAGAAGAGGGGAATCGTTGTTTATGCTAATCCAAATCTTGCCCCAAAACTAATCTATTCCGACAACAATGGTCAAATTTTAATAGTACAAATTCTCCTAGACTCAAAAAAACCAAATATAATTACAATATATGCCCCATCGATCCGACAATCTATATTTTTCTCAAACCTCCACAAAAAAATTACGGAATTAAAATTAGAAAATATAATAATAGTGGGGGACTACTACGCGATACCCTGGAGTGGGGTGAGAATGAAGCGTTTACAGGATCCTTCCCCTGCCACGCCCACCAAGCCAGGCCCACAGAACCAGTACTAAAAATTATTTGAAACCCACCACTGGTATGTAAGTTCTATTATTAGAAAAATAATGCACATAACATGTGAAAATCCATTAACTGGAGCCTCAGCAAAAAAAGTGAAGCAAGATGGGTTGATTGTTCTTCATCCGTAAGTATTGTATGAGAGCTGTTTTGTCTCTTGATGGAGGTCAGCTAATTTCACATGCAGATACAAAACAAAGTTCATGGCACAATTGTCAACCATGGGAATTGGCAGATATTCACAATGTTCCTATATCCCTATGGCGGATGCTTTTGAAACTGCAGCTAGGTTGCTATTATTATTATTATTATTATTATTATTATTATTATTATTATTATACCAGCAGTTCTGCTTCCTTACTGTTTAAAACAGTAATTTCATGTTAAATAAACAGTGTTTAAAATACCATTTTTCCTTTAACTTAGGATTTTCAAATTGCAAACATTGGGCTCGAGAGATTTAATAAAAACTATACTATAATGATTTTAATCATTAGTGAGGCAAAGTTAAAACCGTCTTGGTTATTGCTTTGAATAAAAGCATTTTTTGTTTTTTAATTTTAAAGTTTGTCTCTTCTTCACAACATCTTTCAAAGCTTTCAGGAAAACAAAATAGACCTTAGCATTAATTCCTGAATGGTTAATAGTTTTATACATATTATACAAATATACATATTATACATATGTATATATGTATATTTAGACATATATACATATACATGTATATTCTAGAATAAGAAATAAAATCTGATTTCTGTTGTGCTTACATTGCGGTGTCAATGTGGCTGGCCCTACTAAAAAGAAAATAAAGTGATTATAAAATATGTTTTGATTAGAGATTGATAGACCCGCAAATGAAGTCAGTTTTGTTTCAGATGATTTCTGTATGACTGAATACAGTACAGAATTATTCATGATCACGACTGATTCACAATTCAGTAGCTTAGTCTCATTTATTTACAGTAAATGCACTCAATGGATCAGAAATGCGAGAAATCATATCTCAATATATAGATAAAAATAGAAAGGACGAAAGAGGTTGCTATGCAATTAGGATAGATCAGCATTTAGATATTTATGAACAGAAGAAAAAACCATGTAATATAATTCCAAATGGTCCAGAATGCAGCTGCACCTGTTGTCATGAGTCCACCTCCGTACATCCATATAACACCTATACACTCTGAGCTGCACTGGCTCCCTATTAGTCTCCGGGCACAATTCAAGGTGTTGGTTATTACCTATAAAGCCCTATATGGCTCAGGGCTAGATTATTTACGGGACCATCTCCTGCCACATACCTCCCAGAGACCAATTAGAGCACACAGAGTCGGCTTCCTCCAGGTCCTGTCAGCTAAATAATGCAGATTAGCGGGGCTGCGGGAAGGGCCTTTCTCTGTTGCTGGCTTTCCATAAAGCCACGAAGACCTGGCTATGCCGGCAGGCCTGGGGGCCATAAATCAACCACTAGCTTGTCCATATGTCTGAACTGGTTTGAAGGACTTGTATGTATGCTACTGAATTGTCTTTAGTTTTAATTAGGATTTTAGCAATTAGTTTTTTTCCTGACTTCTTTTTATTGCTGTTGTTATTTGTAATGTTTATATTGTTGTAAGCCACCCTGAGTCCTTTGGGATTGGGCAGCATAGAAGTCAAATTAAATAAATTTAATCTACATGGGGCTACCTTTGAAGAGTGTTCGGAAACTTTAGATTGTGCAGAATGCAGCTGTGAGAGCAATCATGGGCTTTCCAAAATATGCCCATTTTACTCCAACACTCCACAGTCTGCATTGGTTGCCAATCAGTTTGCGGTCACAATTCAAAGTGTTGGTCATTACCTATAAAGCCCTTCATGGTACCAGACCAGGGTATCTACGAGACCGCCTTCTGCCGCACGAATCCCAGCGACCGGTTAGGTCTCACCTCCTCCGGGTCCTGTCAACTAAACAATGTCGTTTGGCAAGACCTAGGGGAAGAGCCTTCTCTGTGGTGGCTCCGACCCTCTGGAATCAGCTCCCTCCAGAGATTAGAACTGCCCCCACCCTCCTTGCCTTTCGTAAACTCCTTAAAACCCACCTCTGTCGTCAGGCGTGGGGAAACTGAAACATCTCCACCTGTCTATATAGTTTTTTATGTATGATATGACTGTATGTATGTTTTTTATATATTGGGGTTTCTTGTTTTTTTAGACTTTTTAAATGTATTATTGTTATTTTAGACTCTAACTATTAGATTTGTTATTATATATTGTTGTTATCATTGCTGTAAGCCGCCCCGAGTCTACGGAGAGGGGCGGCATACAAATCTAATAAATAATAATAATAATAATAATAATAATAATAATAATAATAATAATAATAAATTGTATATAATGCAGGTCATAGGATAAGATAATGATATACAGATATTATGATCATCAGGGACTCTAAAAAGTACTATCATACTTCCTTAATTTGAACATTTAAGGTTTCAAGTTGAAACCAACATCAGGAAAAGCAGCCACCCAATTTTTGCTGTCTTTTTTTCACTTTTTAATATTAATTTTCTTGATTGAGGAAAACCAATTCACCCAGAAGATATCAGCAACTTTGTTTTTAAAGTCATTTCATTCCCAGGCCTGTGGTAAGGGCTTCTTTTGGGGGTGGAGTAGCTAAAGTCCCAATCAAAAGTCTTAATCCTAGAATAATGAACAATGATATTCAATTTAAGTAGTTCCAGATTATTTATTTATTTATTTATTTATTTTGTACAAAACACAATAATATACAATGAAGGTTATAGAGGGTACACTCAAAGTCGTCTCCGTTCCCACTTAATTATAGGTCATAAAATCATATACCAAAATGTCCTACCTGTTAACGACTACTTCACCTTCAACCGCAACAACACATGAGCACGAAATCGATTTAAACTAAATGTCAACCGCTCCAAACTTGACTGCAAAAAATACGACTTCAACAACAGAGTAGTCAACCCCTGGAATGCACTATCTGATTCTGTGGTTTCTATTCCTAACCCCAAAACCTTTAACCTTAGACTATCTACAATTGATCTCTCCTCCTTTCTAAGAGGTCTGTAAGGGGCATGCATAAGCGCACCGTTGTGCCTACCGTCCCTGTCCTATTATCTACTTTTTATCATTACTTATCTAATGTTTTATATGTACAAATTATCACTCTATAATTGTTTGACAAATAAATAAATAAATAAATAAATAAATAAATAAATAAATAAATAAATAATATATCAAGGAGAGAGTATAGGAATAGGATATATCAATGAGAAAATAGAAGAAAAGTTAAAGGGATAGAAGAGAGGATATATGAGATATAGGACAGACAGTAGGACAGGGGATGGAAGGCATCAAGCTAGAAACTGGGTTAACCTTGAGTTCCTGTCTCACCTTGGGCCAGTCACTCGCTCAACCCCAGGAAGAAAGCAATGGCAAACCATTTCTGAAATCCTGCACACACACACACAAAATGCAGTGATATATCAGGCCAGTTACCAAGTGTTGAGACTGACTCAGAGGCACCAAAATAAATGGCTTAAGTCCTGCCATCTGCCCATCTCCCTTTGCCAAGTTAAGGGTCCTGATGGGAGCGTAAATTATTACTAGAATATTGGTAAATAACACTGACATGCAAGTTTGAAAGAATCCCAGAATCCATTGCACAGTAGTAAGAAAAAGTACTGACCCAAGCTTTTTTCGAACTTAGCCTCATTCCCACACTTGATTTCTTTCATAGTGTTTTTTTTAAAGTAAACCAATTATTTATAGTCTTTCATAGTTGAATATGAAGAGGTTGCGAATCTGAAGGGATCACTCAAAAATTAGCTGACGGATTGAGGCACCCAGCTCACTATCACTGCAGCCTTATGCATGTCCCACTGTGTTTAATAGTTCTTACTCCTCAGTCAGTACATTTGAAACTGCTACCAAATGTAGCAATCAATTATTATCCTGCTTAGCACAGCTTTTTTCCTGTTTAATTAGTACTAAGAAGTAAAAATGCATTTTTCCTACTGTGGTAAAATATGAACTTTCCAACATGTTTATACTTAAAAAAAAAAGAAACATGTTTTTAAATAAATCTAATTTCCCAATCTTGCTATGATTGTTTTTTCTTTAAGTAGCAAAAGTAAAGGTTCCCATACACATACTGTATATGCTAGTCATTTCCAGCTCTAGAGGTGTTGCTCATCTCTGTTTGAAAGCTGAAAAGCCAGCACATTCCAAAGACATCTATGTGGTCATGTGTAGTGATGGGCAAACTGAACCCACACAATTCGGGTCCGTACCGAATTTTGCGGTGTTCGGTATGCCGAACACAAACCCAAAATTTTTCCAAACTTCGGGCAAAGTTCGGGGTCGTGTTCGGCATTCAGAGTTTTGACGTCACTGGCAGGTTGCAAAGTGATCACTTCCTGGATTCCATGGAATTCAGGAAGTGATCACCTTGGCGTCCTTAGCAACCTTCCGGTGACATCAAAGCTCCGCCCCCGGAATCTCTTCATGGGAGGGATTCCCCAGCTCCTTCAAAGGGAGGTCTTCACGTAAAAATAAACATTGTTATTTTTACAAAAAAGGACACCGCAGCGGCGCTGCAAGCAAAGGACCAGAATATCTCTGGGACCGCCTTCTGCTGCACGAATCCCAGCGACCGATTAGGTCCCACAGAGTTGGCCTTCTCCGGGTCCCGTCGACTAAACAATGTCATCTGGCTGGTCCCAGAGGAAGAGCCTTCTCTGTAGCAGCCCTGACTCTCTGGAACCAGCTCCCTCCGGAGATTAGAACTGCCCCCACCCTCCTTGCCTTTCGTAAACTCCTTAAAACCCACCTCTGCTATCAGGCATGGGGGAATTGAGGCACCTCCCCCCCGCCGGGCCTATACAATTTATGTATGGTATGTTTATGTGTATGTCTGTTTTAATAATGGGGTTTTTAAAAGTTTTTTAAATTTATTAGATTTGTTATGAATTGTTTCATTGTATGCTGTGAGCCGCCCCGAGTCTAAGTAGAGGGGTGGCATATAAATCTAATAAATAAATAAATAAATAAAATAAAGGGCGGCCCTTTCACGTAAAAATAAACATTGCCCCATTGCCTTCCAGATAGATTGTGTTTGCAGCTCCCAAAGTTTACAGCCAGTTGCTGGATGGATTTTTTGAATTATAAACCTGGATTTACCTGGAATCAATAGAGTGGGAAAATCCAATAAACATACATTTTTTTGTCTGAAACCTTGGCTGAAATATTTTTAAAATTAAATCTGTTCTCCAATTCTATATCCTAATTTGTTTACCAAAATCTCTATCACACCTAATAAAAATCCATTTGCTGGGTGCTCCTCTCTTAATCAGTCAAGTAATTGAGGTAATAAAGTAGTTTATAAAGTAGAAAGCTCTTTATAAAGTAAAATAGGTCACAAATCCAGGCTACCCTGTTTTCCTGAAAATAAGACAGTGTCTTATATTAATTTTTGCTCCCAAAAATGTGCTTCCTCTTATTTTCAGGTGATATCTTATTTTTTTTCAATGAAGAAGAATTCACATTTATTGCTGAACAAAAAAATTGAACATTTATTATATATTGTACAGTAGTTATCATCACAAACCAGCATAATCAGACAAACTGTGAATCCTATCAAGAATTTCTTACTACTACTGTACCATTATGTACTACTACCGTGTTGGATGTGTTTTAAATCTGATTGATGCAGTGTTTTGGGATGCAATTTATGGACAGTAGTGTTATACATGTTCTGTTCGGGAATGCTGCGAAACAAAACATCTCCTACGTCTTACTTTCGGGGGATGCCTTATATTAGGCAATTCTACGAAACCTCTCCTATGTCTTACTTTCGGGGGTGACTTATTTTCGGGAGAACAGAGTATCTACACTATAAAGTCTTCAGTTTAAAGGAACTATACTTTGAAGTTCTAACTAATGATGTCACGAGTATTTCAATGCTACTGCTCAAATGATATAGATTATGTAATTTATATCATGTGATGATGTCATATACACTTGATATAATTGTGGCTTGTACTGATGGCTTATGTATCACACCCAGGTTCAAATCTTATTCATCTGGGGAACCAATTGAGCTGGCATATATTAAGCAACAGTTTGATAATTAAGCATAGTAGCTGATTTCACACACTCTGCTAGTATGGTTTGCTTGCTTTTGGTTTAGTAGGTGATGCACAAATAGTGGTTGTGGTTATCATATATTGAAAATGCTATGATGAACTGCTTAAGGACAAAGCATGACCTTAGATCTAAGCTACTTCCCACAGATATTCTAAATAAAAATGGGGTAGAAGGAATAACATTTTGAGCTGGGGAGGTGGGGGAGAAAGGCAGGATAATTTATGAAATTTACTGTAGTCCAAACCATTATAACCAACTGTGATGATTGTGGGAACAATTGTTCAGAAAAATTAAGTGGGACATACATTTCCCTTTCTTGCTATGTACATTAATCAGTTTTATGGGGCTATTCACACTCTTGATGTCTGCTGAAAATAATCAAGATAAAATGTATCATATCCATTATTAATCTCTGTTCTACTTGTACTGCTTCTGTCCCCAGCCATTCTTTGTCACCTGACTTCCCTCCAAACTAGACTGTCACTGAATGAGTCAGAATAAGGTGTAAAGTATTATTGGTACAGCTAAGAATGGAGATTAGAAGACATCTTTATGGGGACAGATACTGCCATGTCATATATTATACCACATTTGGATGCAAGCAGTGACAGAACTTCCAAGTAAGAACTACTGAACCTAACAGTACCTCTTGGTAGAAATGCAGAGAATCAAACTATTTCAGAATGGTGGTGAAGAAATAAGAACATTTAAAAACAAAAGGGAAAACAGAACAAGTACTGTATCTTATGAATTAGCATGATATAGAAGATCTGCTAGGACATAATTTGAGGCAGAATGTCCCAAAGATGCTTTTTCAGGAGGCAACTGGACTTTGTTTTCCCCTTTGAAGACCTTTTGCTTCTCATCCAAAAAAGCTGCTTCAACTCTGACAGGATAGTGGGGAATGGAAGGATTGATATGGAGTGCTTCAACGACCCTTTAAAATAATGCAAATGACCAGTTGTCTGCAAGGAATATCAGTCCTTCCATTCCCCACTATCCTGTCAAAGCTGAAGCAGCTTTTTGACCCTCTTAAAAAGGGATGTCAAACTCATGTTGTCACCGCAGCGTCACGTGACATATTGGGACTTTCCCCTCTTTGCTAACCAGGCATGGGCAGAATGTGATGCATCTGGTTCATGGGCTCAGAATTTGACAACAACCAGCTGTCTACAAGGAAGATAAACCCTACCATCCAGTCAGAGTTGAAGAAGCTCTTTGGATGAGAAGTGAAATGTGTTCAAAGAAAAGAAAAGCAAGAAAGTCCAATTGCCTCTTGAAAAACACCTTTGGGACAACCATGACCTGGATGACTGAGAATCTCTATAGACTTGAAGAGAATACTCTCTGAAATTTAACTGTATTCCATTATGTCTCTCAATAACAAAGAATAGCTGTTTTGGATTCTTTGGTAGAGCCAAAGAGAATCATGGCCAATAAATTATGTTGGTAGTTCAATCTACTTCTCCAAAAGGACGAAAGTATTATAACATGTTACTAATACAACATACAGTGGACCCTAGTATATTTACTAGGGCAGTGATAGCGAACCTTTTTTTCCTAGGGTGCCGAAATAGCATGGGGGGGGCGCTATTGCACATGTGCAAATGCCCTCATCCATAATTCAATGCCTGGGAAGGGTGAAAACAGCTTCTCCTGCCCACTTGAAGGCACTCTGGAGGCTGGAAACGGCCTGTTTCCCAACTTCTGGTAGGCCCAGTAGGCTCGTATTTCTCCCTGCCTGGGCTCCAAATGCTTCCCTAGAGTCGGAAGAGGGTAAAAACGTCCTACCCTTCCCCCCTGGAGGCTATCTGGAAGCCAAAAATGTCCTCCCAAAGCCCCTGTGTGAGTCAAAAGTCATCCGGCTGGCAGACACATGCACATTGAAGCTGAACTAGGGCAACAGCTCGCGTGCTAGCAGATATGACTCCACATGCTACTTGTGGCACCCATGCCATAGGTTTGCCATCACTGTACTAGGGCCTTATTTTATTCCAGTGTTTTTTAAATAGTAATAGCAATAGTACTTAGACTTATATACTGCTTTACAGTGCTTTTCAGCCTCCCTAAACAGTTTACAGAGACAGCATATTGCCCCCAACAATCTGGGTCCTCATTTTACCAACTTCAGAAGGATGGAAAGCTGAGTCATCCTTGAGCCTGGTGAGATTTGAACTGCCAAATTGCAGTCAGGCAGCAGTCAGCAGGAGTAGTCTGAAGTACTGCACTCTAAATACAGTGCCAGTATAGCTCATCGTCCCCCAAGACTTTCTCAGGGCTTGCAAAATTAAAAAAAAAGGTGGGGATTTAAAATAATGTCATTCATGTCATTATTATTATTTATTTGTAAAAAATAGTTTGTTTCATTAAAATATTTTATTTATGTTAATATCTAATAGGTTTAATATTGTTATTTTTACACGATACAATAAATATGCTATGAGTGTCTCAATTCTAAAAAATATACAACCCATTTAAAGCAAAACTCTTTGAGGGTCCTTCATAGTTTTTAAACATGAGAAGGGTCCACAGAGAAAAAGTTTTAAGAAAATTTCCTTTTCTCTTCTCTTCTCTTCCCTTCTCTTCTTTTCTCTTCTCTTCAAAGAAGATGTCTGTGAAATAATTGTCAAGTTCTTGTCAATAAACAGCAGTTAATCACCAGAATCAGAGAAGAAACTTAGAACTAAGGAAAAATTTCCTGTTAGAACAATTAACCAGTGGAACAGCTTACCTCCAGAAGTTGTGAATATTCCAGCACTAGAAGTTTTTAAGAAGATGTTGTATAACCATTTGTCCGAAGTAGTGTACGATTTCCTGCCTAAGCTGGGAGTTGGGTAGAAGACATTGAAGGTCCCTTCCAACTCTGTTATTATTATTTTATAATTTGGAAAACATGATGCTGAACCAAAAGGGCATCTTATCTTTTCCTTACCTTCCTTATTACTTCTTGACAATTGAGCCTGAAATTGAGCTCAAGCAAATCCAGATAGTCAAAGACAGTCTTCTTAGAATACTTTGTTACTAACTGTCCTTTCCTTCTTTGTTCCTCCAAGGTGCACAGGGGTGAATGATGGACCCTTTTTTCCTATATGAAGAAGGTTTTCCATCTAGCACATTATTCAGAAGGGTGGTTTTTAAATATCTTCTCACTTTTTATTTGATCACTGAATATTTTATTTGGTCACCAAATTTGATCACCAAATCTTTTATTTGGTCACTGCCTGGCACTCATAACCTGACTCTGGTGTTGCTTCCCCCAACCCCAAAATCTTCAACCTTACATTATCTACAATTGACCTCTCCCCTTTTCTAAGAGGTCTGTAAGGGGCGTGCATAAGTGCACTTATGTGCCTAATGTCTCTGTCCTACTGTCTTATTATCCTTTCTATTACTATGTTCTACTTATGCTATGTTATGTTAATATGTACTATAATACTATACATGTTTGACAAACAAACAAACAAACAAACAAACAAATAAACAAATAAATAAATAAATAAATAAATAAATATGGGAGGAAGGTATCTCCTGCTAATAACATCAAAGATCTTATTGCCTTCTTCCCTTTCTTGACCCGTAACTTCTATTTTGTTTTATACTCTTTCTTAACAAACTAGAGGTAGAATTTAAATCTATTTTGCCTTGCAAAATTTCTCCCCTATATTTGCTTAAATGAAAATGTGACACAAACAAGGATATAAGAAAAGCTTCCCCTGTATCTTGCATAGGATCTCATTAAATAGCCCTTCCCCAGAATTCACTATTCACTGTGCAAGGAGTAAATTCTAGCCTTAAAAATCTATATTACAGAATGTAATTTCTACTGCTCATTTATATTTCTATTTATTCTGTCTATTGTAATGTGCTTGTTGACAGCTATTGTAGTTGTTTGCCACCAATTCTGAATAGTCCATTTCTTAATAATATTTATTCTGTATATGAACAGTGTTTGTCTACAAGTATAACTAATTTATGGGCTCTATGATATTAATATTTTTGTTGGCAGATTTAATAAATAAATACGAATCAAAGTTAATGAGAAAGGGAGGACAATGCATGAATACTAAAATCATATGGAGACTGTAAAGCACTATATCCTAAATAAAGGAAACTTTATTAGGACATTCAAAAAGGACATCCATTCCCCTGTATCCTGTCAGAGCTGAAGAAGGTTTTTGGATCAGAAGTGAAATGTCTTCAAAAGAAATAGCGCCGGTGGACTTACCTGCCGGCGGCGTTTGCGGGAGGGGCCGGGAAGACACCAGACCCCATGGCGTCCGCCATCTTGGTTCTCGGGCGAAGTCTCGCGACGCGAGACTTCGCCCGAGAGTTGGGCCTGCATAGGCCCGGCTGCTGATTGGTCCGGGCGGGGCTTGCTCGCCCTATATAAGGGCGGGCAGGCCCGAGGCTCAGCCTTTTCGCCCGGACCATCGCCCCGAGCAGACGCTTGTCAGTTCTGCTCGCAGTGGCCATTTTGGGTGCGGTCTCATGCGCGGCCGCCATTTTATGGCCTGCTTGGTTGGCGAGAAGGCCTCTCGGAGCATTTTGGGCGACAGGAGCTGCTTCTCCAGTGGCGGAGCCAGCATCGGCTGGGCTCCGCTCCGGTTTGACCCTCCGGTTGCCCCCTGGATCGGGGGCGTGGGGGGGGGGTGCCCTTTGGGGGGTGCGGCCTGGTTTCCCCTTCGAGGTTGGGGGGCATTTCTTCGCGCCATACAGGGCTCCCTTAGGGTGGGCTAGTTCCTCCAGGCCCCCTCGCTGAAGCGGTGGGCAGTGAGGCCTTACTCCCACTGCTGGGGGGGGTGGATTGGCCTTCCTGGTGAGGCCTACGGTGCTTAGGCCGGCCTTGCTTCCCGGCTCGGGCCTTTTTTGGGTCAGGTTTATTATTAGTGTTGTCTTGACTGTAAAGGTATGGCCCCAAAGAAGAGGCAAGCTCCCCCCCCCGGCCCAACCGGTGGCGCGGCCTAGGAGGGCTTTGAGGCCTTCTGCCCGGGCTCGGGCTGGTATGGAGGGGCCCCCTGGGGTGGTCCCGTCGGAGGGGGCGGTGGGATTTATGCCCACAGCCCCTCAACCCGAGGTTTCTCCCTCTCTATCTTGGGCCAGGGTCCTGGAGAGGCTCGATGACTTGGAGCGCTGGCGGTTCGGAGCAGGCCCAGGTGGGCTCCCCCTTGCTGCATCGGCGGCCTGGGGAAGGGACCCAGAAGAAGAAGCAGCACAGGCCGGGCAGATGGCCCAAACCGGGCAGATTGCCCAAACCGGGCAGATGGCCCAGTCAGGGCAGATGGCCCAGTCGGGGCAGATGTCAGCTTTTCAGGGCCCCGCTCGGATGGGCCCTCCTTGGATGTCTTCCACCCCATATGGGGCAGGTGAGGTTGCACCACACTTAGCCACTACACTGCTCCTCCCCGTGCAGGGTCCGGGGTTTAGCCTGCCTGCGTTGGGGAGTGGCTCTAGTTTTTTGGGGTCCACTTCAGGCACATGTGGTCAGGTTTGGGCCCCGCCGGCCCCGCCGGCAGTAGCACCGGGGGTAGCTTTCCCACCCGGGGCGGGGGTGGGGGGTTGGATCCCTCCAGCTCCTGCTATTATGCCCCCGCCCCCTTTGGTGTATCCACCGGGGCTAGGAGTGCTGGGAACGGGGGTATCCACCATGTGGGACCCGTTCGCCAGCATCAAGCCTGGGGCCATGCCATGCGGGCTGCCTGCTACACCCTTAGGGTACCACCTCCACCCATCAGTGAAGGAGGCAATTTGGCGAGGGGAGTATGTGGACCTCTTCTCCCTATTAAATAGGGAGGTCCCAAAGCAGGACAAAGATGTCGTGCCCGGGGAAAAGGTGAAGAAAACGAAGGTCACAAAGTGTTTCAGCTCTTGGCTGTATGCTTTCTTGACTTTCGCATCTGTAGTGATTCAGCGGCAGCCGGTTAGGGCTGCTGCTCTGCTTAAATACATTGATTTAATTACCAGGGCTAACTTTGAGTACGGTGGTACCATTTGGAGGCATTATGATAAGGGGTTTTGGATGCGCATAGCCCATGACCCCGCCTTGCCCTGGGATATGGTGGTCCCGGACCTTTGGTTCCAGGCCACGTATATGTCCGGCAAGGAGGGTTGTGACAGGACCGACAGCGGTCACTTCATGGAAGAGGAGCCCGTGGCTGCGGGGGGAGCAGGAAAGGGGGCTTCCCCGGCGTGCCATGAGTTTGCCGCAAAAGGGGCATGTTTTCGTCCCTTTTGTAGGTATAAGCATGCGTGCGGTAATTGTGGGGGGAACCATGCCTCTTCCGTGTGCCCCCGCCCCAAGAAAGGGGCGGAAAAGAAGGGTGGGGGTCCACCAAAGCCTCCCCCACCAGCTGGGGGTAAAGGGGCCCAGCCCAATTAATTTACGGGTGCTTGAGGGTTGGTTAAAAGACTACCACCCTCGCTCGAGAGCGGCCGCTCTCTTGCTAGGATTCTCTAAGGGATTTAGGATCCCTTATCTGGGGGTTAGGAAGGCCTTCATGTCCGACAACCTCAGGTCAGTTGTTGGACATGGAGACGTTGTTAGAGAAAAGATTCGGAAGGGTCCTTGGGCCCTTCCCGGAGCCGCCCTTCCAGAATCTTAGGGTGTCCCCCTTAGGTGTGGTCCCCAAAAAGGCGAGTGGTGAATTTAGGTTGATTCACCATTTGTCTTTTCCAAAAGGGGAGTCAGTGAATGACTGCATTCCTGACGAGCTTTGTTCAGTCCGGTACGCATCCTTTGATGCTGCCGTGGCTATGGTTAGGAAGTGTGGGGTGGGAGCCCTTATGGGTAAATGCGACATTAAGTCGGCATTCCAGCTCCTCCCCATACACCCAGATGACTTTGAGCTGTTGGGCTTCCATTTTGAAGGTGGTTATTACGTGGACAGAGCTTTACCCATGGGTTGCTCTGTCTCGTGCTCTCTTTTTGAGAGTTTTAGTACCTTCTTGGAATGGGCGCTCAGGAGGCACAGTGGTCTGGGTTCGGTCGTTCACTACCTTGATGATTTCTTGTTGGCAGGGCCTGCGCATTCGGAGCAATGTTTTGCTCTAATGCGGGACTTCGAAGCCCTTTGTGCTCAGCTAGGGGTGCCTTTAGCCTCTGAGAAGACCGAAGGCCCCGCCACCAGGATTACCTTCCTCGGTATTGAATTGGACTCAGAGGAGCAATCTTCTAGATTGCCCCTCGATAAGTTACTTAAAATTAAAGGAAAGCTCAATGAGATTCTTGGTTGCTGGAAGGTCACTCTCTGGCAGCTCCAGGAACTAGCGGGGATACTCAATTTTGCCTGTCAGGTGGTGGTTCCGGGCAGGGCTTTTTCAAGGAGATTGTACAACGCGATGAAGGGGCTACGTTTGCCCCATCATCATACCCGCCTCTGCGCGGGGGTCAGGGCTGACCTCCGCGTGTGGCGGGAGTTCTTGGACAGGTTTAATGGCCTGTCTTTTTGGAGGCACGAGCTTCTTTTGGAAGCTGAGTTGCAGCTCTGCTCTGATGCTGCGGGGACTTGCGGTTTTGGGGTAGTGTTAGGTGACCAGTGGTGCTGGTCGGCGTGGCCTCCGGAATGGAGTGCCTCTTCTCTGGTTAAGGACCTGACTTTCTTAGAGCTCTTCCCCTTGATAGTGGCCTTAGAGCTTTGGGGGGAGCAGTTTAGGGACAAGACTGTGCATTTTTGGTGCGACAACCTAGCGGTTGTCCATGTGGTGAACGCCCTGTCCTCTAAGAGTGACAGGGTCATGCGGCTTGTCCGCCATTTTGTGCACAGGTCCTTGTCCCTAAACACGTTGTTCTTGGCTAGGCATGTCCCCGGGTTGGATAACGGGGTCGCTGACGCCTTGTCCCGTGGTCAGTTGTCCAGGTTTCGGACCCTGGCTCCGTGGGCCCAAGAGTCGCCAGAGGCATTCCCAGACCACCTTTGGAACCTGGGCGGGCTCCCGAGCGGTGGGGTGTAATGGTCTGCTGGGCTACGGCCCTCTCTGTGGTGCCTGGCACTCTGGGGGGCTTTGCAGCAGACAGGTGCAGAGTTCGGGGAGTTCAGGCAGGATACGGGTTACCCCTATAGCTGGCCTGCCCCAGTTGTGTACCTGGCCATATTTGTGTCCAGCTTAGGCAGTGTGGCCTTTCAGTTAGGACTTTGAGGTCCAGGTTGGCCGGCCTCGGCTTTTGTCTAAAGCGGGGGCTAGTTTGTTGATTTATGGTGACTTCCGCATGGTGAAGATGTGGGAAGGCTGGGCCAGGGCCTTATCGCAGGTCGCCAGGTCATTTCGGCCTTCCATCTCATTGCCTTAGTCGGGTGGGTTCTGGAGTACAGGGTTTGGCCAGGCCAAGCGTGGATCCCGCCGATTGGGGAACGCTCGTTCCGTAGAGGCGCCGCCTCTAGTGCGGTGACGGCGTTCTCGATACGGAGGATTCGGGGATGCCGACCGCCGGCGGTCAATGGCCTGTTTTAGGGTACGAACGGCCGGTTGAGGGTCCGGGGTAAGATCTTAGGCCAGGGCGCCCTTTGGTCCCCTTCTATTCAACCCTGCCAGGACACGACCGACGGTGTTGCTTTGGGTCATTGAGCTTCGCCGACCACTCAGCAACAAGGTACCGCCGGGGAGTGGGACCCTGCCGTCACGGCGGCTGGGTCATTGTTGCCTGGTTGGGGAGGAGGGGTGTGCGGTGGGACGGGTGTTTCTACCGCTATGGCTGGGAGGGCGGCATCCCATTGCTGCGCCCAGGTGGTACTGGGAGGGCGGCATCCCATTGCTGCGCCCAGGCAGTGCTGGGGGTGGCTTCCCATGGCTACACCCAGTTGTTCGGGGAGGGCGGCATCCCATTGCTGCGCCCCGGTCGCTGGTCTTGCTCTTCAGGCAAGGACCGGTACCTGCTTGGGGGTCTGTAGGGGACCTGCCAGGCTTGCGGAAGCCTGCGGTGGCTTCACGCTGTGTGGCCCGCCATGCATGTGGTGCGGTCTTCGATCCTCTCGGGGATCTTGTGGGTCGCCATTTCCCTTAGGGCCATTCACCGGGTCAGGTGTAGAGGCAAAGGCCCTGGGAAGGGTAGTCAGGGAATTAGGTGGGGTTGTAGTGGCCCATCCCCTCATCACTGTAGATCGGCCATGGCTTTACCGGGCCGACGGCATTCACCTGTCAGAACAGGGGAACGCCATTTTCTTACAGGACCTGCTGGGTCTCTGCGTGAGCTGGCGCAGCTAGAGGGGGGAGTCGGGGGGCCAAGATAGAGATCTGACCCCCGCTCCGTGGCAGGTTAGGGGCGGAAAACTGGGTGGTGGTCTAGCAACTGGTGTTCTCCCTTGGGCATCTTTGGGGATGATTGACAGGTTCTCTCCAAGCTTGTGGTGGAAGCGACCTGAGCAGTTGGGGGGAACCTGTCTTTGGGTCACGCACCTTTAAGTCCCCTGTTAGGGGTTAGCCGGCATGACCCCCCTCATGCAAGTGCATGGCAGGGTCTCAGGTGAGGGAGGGGTCCCTCACCTGGACTAGCATCGAGCTACGTCCATAAGTTGCCCAGGAAGTTTATGTGACGTAAACTTTTCTGCCCCGGAAGCAATAGTTTGACCCTGCAGGTCCATTGTTTGGGTCATAGTTGTTTATGCTAATTTTATGCTAATTTATTTTAATAAATTATGCTAATTTAATTTAATAAAATGACCCAGTTAAATCCAGCTCTTGTGTCCGTGTCGTTACTTCGCCTCTCCTGCAAACAATAAGGAAGTCCAGTTACCGCCTGAAAAATCACCTTTAGGAGAACCATGATCTGGATGATTGACAAACTCTACAGACTCCTGGTGTGGGAGGAGATAAAGAGATTGGCTAGCATGGAATCACTGAAGGAGAGGAAACAACAGAAAGCAGCTCCTTCCCCCCCAAAGAATATACAGTAATACCTCGTCTTACGAACCTAATTGGTTCCCGGGGGTGGTTCGTAAGATGAAAAGTTTGTAAGACGAAACATTGTTTTCCATAGGAAACAATGTAAAGTCAATTAATCGGTGCAACCAAAAAAAAAACCCGCAAAAAACCACCACCGCCCGGCTGTCACCTTTTGAAACAGCCGGGGGGCTTCCCAGCAGCTTCCGGGTTCGGCATTCAGGAGGCCTCCGAGAAGCCCCCCGGCTCTTTTAAAAGACGACAGCTGGGCTGCGGGGCTTCCCAGCAGCCTCCTGAACCCCGAACCTGGAGGTTCGGCAAAAGTTCAGGGTCGGGAGGCCGCTGGGAAGTCCCGCAGCCTGGCGGTCATCTTTTAAAACAGCCGGGGGGCTTCTCGGAGGCCTCCCGAATGCCGAACCCGGAAGTTCGGGTTTGGCATTCAGGTTCAGGAGGCTGCTGGGAAGCCCCCCGACTGTTTTAGAAGGTGACAGCCGGGCTGCGGGGCTTCCCAGCGGCCTCCCGAACCTGAACTTTTGCCGAACTTTAGGGTTCGGGGTTTGGGAGGCCGCTGGGAAGCCCCGCTGCCCGGCTGTCACCTTTTAAAACAGCCGGGGGACTTCTCGACCGCCTCCCGAATGCCGAACCCAGAAGTTCGGGTTTGGCGTTTGGGTTCAGGAGGCTGCTGGGAAGCCCCCCGGCTGTTTCAAAAAGCGACAGCCGGGCGGCGGGGCTTCTCGGCAGCGGTGGCGGCGGGTTCATAAGAAGAAAAAAGTTCGTAAGAAGAGGCAAAAATTTTCTGAACCCCGGGTTCGTATCTCGGGTTGTTTGTAAGATGAGGGGTTCGTATCATGAGGTACCACTGTAATTTGGAGTACTTATCCACTTGTTCTGTAGTGGGTGCAGTTAGTCTGAAGAGATTCTTGTAAATAGACGAATAGCATTAAGCATATTGCTCTGATCATCTCCTAATTTTATTCTGGTTCCTTACACCTGACATTATCAATGCAAGGCAAGGTTTCTGTGGATTTGAACCTGTTCACCTGAACAAGTGGTGGAAATTGGAGGGCCACACCACTGAACTGATCTTCCAGTTGCCGCTCCTTGAAAGTGTCTGGCAAAAACCCCTCTGCTCATGCGCAGAGGCTTCTGCACATGTGCTGAGGATCATTTCCCCAATGTGGATCATTTCTCCAATTTGACGAACACTTCTGACGTGATACGAACCAGTAGGAAGTAAGTAGAACCAATCCCTGATGATGTGATATCCTAGCTATGACAACATAGCTAAATCACACATTATTCCTCCCTCTGTTATGAATTTCCCCCTGAGATCAGGATGTACCCGACTCTGCTATTGTTCCCAAGTGTGGTGAAAACCTGGTTCTTTACCCAGGCCTTTGGCAAGGGAGTGAGATCCCTCACTACATTCCATCTATGTGTTTTTCATCTTTTATTTTTTGTTGATTTGATTGTAAATTATTTGATTGTTGAGAGCTGCCCAGAGTCATTGGAGTTGGGCAGCATGCAAGTTTAATAAATTATGGTTGGTTGCACAATCAATCTGTTCATTGCAAATGTTTAAAAACCGCACAGAAATTCACATTCAGTTTGTTTTGAGACACAGCCTTTTATAACCCTAACACTCAGTTTTGTGTGTATAGGAATTTGGTACCTATTGCAGTGGATAAGTAGCATAGCTGGTGTTGGGTTCCTATGTAAATATGTTGTATGTAAATAGGTGATGTCAATAAGTGTATGCTAATCCACTATATCTGCATCCCGGCCGCCAATTGGATCATTCGCAGCAGGGAAATTCGAGTGGCTGTCAAAGATGCACCTACAGGAAAAAACATTTTAAAAGGCGAAACCCAAGCCGCGGCTCTTATCTTTTGCCACAAACTTCAAACATACTCTCACTACTTGTGTTACCCTGCACAGGCTGATTCCTAATAAAAAGAATCAGGCCACAACGTGTCTTGCAAGTTATTCAGATCTAACTGTTGGAAAAGTAAAAAATCTGATCACTAGTAATGCAAGAGGAAAATCTCCTCTGCTTAAATAATAATAAACTGCTCTTTCCATTTAATGTCCATTTTAAGAACCAATCACACAACTTTCTTGTCTTTATCAGTAGCAATGATGAACAGGCGTTTCAAATCCTTCTTAGTTTCATAACACGGCAAGGAAGGAAATCAAATAAAATATTCCTTTAATGAAGTAGATGTAGATCTCCTTTCCATGGAGCCAAATAAAAATGTGCAAAAAAATTGCACATTCATAAATGTGTTATTCTATAATAATAATAATAATAATAATAATAATAATAATAATAATATATTTGTATGCTGCCCCTTTCCGAGGACTTGGAATGTATATATTATGTAGGAAAAAAGTTTCAACTGAATAAAAATTATACTCAAAGCAGAAGATATATGTTTGTCAGCTTAAAACAAAGTGAGAAGGTTGAAAGATTATTTTCAGAGCAATAGGAGTCATGGTGGGGTTTTTTTTTTGGCATTTGTGCATTTTTTGTTTACATTTTTATAATATGACCTTTTATTCTTAAGCTCAGAATTTTCATTTAAGTTGTTGTGGAGTTTCACCTTAAGTTTTGTTCTGGAGAAAAAAATGGTCCTTATGGGAGAAAATAGAGAGAGTACCAGGGAGAAAATGGTTTTGCTTCATTTTGTTTTATTTGCTTGGTTAACTAAACAAAGATGTTGGAATCTTCATTAATTCAATTCAAAGAAATTTACCTGCTAAATACCTTAGTTTTGCACAGTGTGTTTAATTGAAAGCTACTATCCTGCCAATAAACATAGAGAGTTGAACTTCTGAATTAGCCAGTCTTTCCAAATTGTCTCAAGACATTTGCGAAATACTGTTACTTCTCCCCTGGATCTTGAGAGTTTATGGCAAAAGAAAGCAGGAGCTGCTATCCATGTATTTTCCAAAGCAGGAACTGCTATCCATGTATTTTCCTAAAGACATTATAACTAGCAAATGTTTTTATCTTTTTTATTCTTTCGTTAGGTTGTTTAGAAATAAAGTGCCAATCCATCTGTTAGACTTCAGCAGCTAGGGGTAAGCAAAGTAAACTTACTAATCTATTTAAACATTGAAAATTGTCTAAGCCAATTTTCTCCATTCTTTGTGAACAGGTTGTTAATTCTGCACCTCATAACTTATGAATTCTGAGTGCAAGTTTACATTTTTTAAATTCATGAATTAGTGAAAGAGGAATAGCTATTCCCCTCCAAACAACAAATGAATCATGCATAAATTTTCTGTGTGGATGTCACGTTTTATTTAAATTCCTTTTAGACTCACTCCTAACCATATGTGTGTGTACATTCAAGGGAACGGAAGATATGGCTAAGACCATAAATCTTCCTCCACAGCCAACAATAAATTAAAGCCAAATGGCTTCAGGGTACTTAAAACTGCATCTCTGCACTTAATGCTCCAATCACCTGTAAGATATATGCTCAAAAGGAATGGATGTGTGAAATTTGGCAGAATTTATTCTCCAGACTGATTATCAGGCTTTACAATAGATTAATTTTGATCATTGGAATTGCTGCTCAAGTATGTTTTGCTGACCTTTCCTTTTCTGAGCCACAAAGCTGCATATCAATACCACTTTATTGGCTTAAAATTACAGGACAAAGGGACTGAATGTAATGGGTTCTCTATTTATATGGTATAAGTATCTCATTTATTACACATGGATAAGGGATCAAAATTAAAAAGGAACCTACAGACTTACTTTCTGCTGAGTGGACTCAGAGGCCAAGGGAAATATCAAGCGGACATATTCAAGTACAGTAGTACCCCTAGATACGAGCATAATTCATTCCAGAAGGGAGCTTGTATGTTGAGCAACTCGTATCTGGAACAAATAACTTTAGACGTTGTTTTTCCCCTCCGAGATAACCAAAAGCAAGGATTCTTGTGCCACCTAGTGGACGCTTGGCTCGTATCCCAAATTTGAGCTTGGGACTGGAACAGAAATGTCTCTCCCCTCGTGGCTCGTATCATGAAATACTCGCATGTAGAGCAGCTCGTATCTAGAGGTACTACTGTATACCTCTACTCTTTCAGAACATGTTACTCTTCAGTATATTGGCTTAGTAGAAGTCACCAATTTAGTTAGGTAGTAATAAAAGTTCCACCATGCAAACAAATCTTCATTTTGAATGTGACATTTTCATGATCTGCCTGAAAGGTCCCTGGATAGACATTCCTCTTATTAAAATATAAGAAGTGAGAAAAATGTTCTACACATTTGCAAGTAAGTATGTGGGTTGCAGACACTTCATTCTGTCTGTCAAATCTAGCCAGCGAGACCTCTTTTTTTAATTGTTTATTTCACTTTCTGATCACCAGGATTGCCTGTTGATGACTCAGAGTGTGTTGGTTAAGGAGGCGAGGGGAAAACAGTTACTTTTCAATAGCTAGGGACCACTTAGATAAAATAAAAAGAGCAATGTAGCACCAAGTCATTTCTTGCATGTTCAACTTAGCACTTAGAACAACATGTTAAGAATTTTTACAAAATTAGACGTCTTCTTTTCACTCATTATAGGTTATTCTTCATGTATGTAGATGCACACATGGTTTATTGTGCTTTGAGCCATTTGGATGGGGAGGAGGAAACAACAATTCAATTTTGTTCAGTAATTTGAAGGTCTTTCCAGGCTCACATCTCCTGCAGGAAAAGTGAGTGGAGGCTATGATTTGGGAGAACTTCGGTCCCAACTCTGCCTGGGCAGTAGTTGCAACTTTAGGTTGGGCTCTGAAGGTGGTACTTCTTGCTCTTGTCATCTTTTGTATAGTTTGCTGAAAATTACTTTATGTGGGGCCATTGACACCCTATCCTGGAAATTTTAACCGGGAAAACAGGAGATTAACCTGCTTATTGGGCAGTCTTGATGCTTCTGCTACGTGATTTCAAGTGGACTACTAACAGAAATAACAATAGACTTATATACAGCTTCAGGGCTTTACAGCCTCTCTAAGCAGTTTACAGCATCAGCATATTGTCCCCAACAATTTGGATCCTCATTTTAGTCACCTGGGTGTTCTGTCTGGGTCACTCCGGAAGGTATGACCAACCCAAAAAGATAAGCCAGACACACCGGTTGAATCCAAACACAGTTTTATAATGGTAAAGAGAAAAAAAGCCAACAGAAAATGTCCTTACAGATCAGGAAAACAGTGGAACTCCAAATAGATACACGAAGGCAATTGTTCATACAGAAACACAGGATCCTTAATGCCAAACGAGGCTGTTGCTAACAGACACAAACCTCCCAGGGGTCTTCAAGACTGCTGGGCCATGAACCAGGAACAAAAACGCTGAGAGAAAAGGCAGATAACACCAACTTCACTTTGATAACACTCCACGCTGCCGAAAGGGTTCGCATGCCTTATAAACCCTTCCCTGCTAATGAGGACCACCCCCAACCCCCAGGTGCTCCTCATTCAGCGCTGATAATATCTACGCAGTTGATCTCTCCTTTGATCTCTGCGTCTCTGTCGCATACTAATGATAGCTTGTGCGTCATCATCCAGAGACTCCAGGGAATCACAGCTACTTGAGATAGCCCCTCCCCAGGGCTCCCAGGCCTTGCATCACCTTCACTTTCATGACTGCTATCTGCACTGTCTGACTGCAAAGAACTCTCCTCTCTGCTCTCAGTCTCCCCCGGGCATGGAGCCAGCAGAGACGCAGCTGCTCTTTGATCTGGCTCAGGCTGAACCACAACACTGGGAAGGATGAAAGCTGAGTTAACATTGAGCCTGGTAAGATTTGAACTGCCAAATTGCAGTCAGTAGAAGTAGCTTGCACTACTGCAACCTAACCAATGCACCACCACAGCTCTTTAGACTCTGGCAGACTCTCATACTTGTGTAATCATTGGGGTTCTGGAAGATATTTGGTATTTCAATGTAGTCAGGTACTCCAGAGAACAAAAGTGTTATTAAATTGTAATGATGTGATAGGTTCTATTTTCTATTATTTTATTTGTTTAAGTGTTATGTTGGATTTGCATGTACTACCGTGTTTCCCCGAAAATAAGACACTGTCTTATATTAATTTTTGCTCCAAAAGTTGTGCTACGTCTTATTTTCGGGGGGTGCCTTATATTTCTCAAATAAGACAAATTCACAGGCAGAAAAGCTGACACCCCCAAAGAAAGTGTACACTGATTACAGTAAGGTACCTGTCAGTATGGCACCCACCCACACAAACGGCGGCACTTATATGGTGCAACAGTATACTCCCGCTATTGCAGCTTCTGGCCACCAGAGGAACTACAGTCTATGCACTGTAGTGGAGACTGTAATGGCGGTGAGACAGCAGCAGACTGTGTCTGCTGTACTGGATGATACAAAGCGATGGAAGGGGCCAGCAGGGGACGCCACATTATTACGGTACCGCTATGAACAGCTTTGAATGGTGCCATATGTTTTCCCACCGTACCGTATGTAAACTTGACTACGCCTTATTTTCGGGGGGGGGGGTGCCTTATATTAGCAAATTCTGCAAAACCTCTGACATGCCTTACTTTCAGGATACGTCTTATTTTCGGGGAAACAGGGTAGCTCTAGGATTGTTATGTACTGGCTCTGCATTTGTATTATAGGTTATTGTATGTTGTTTAGAATCTTTTGGCTGAAACAATTTATAAATGACTAAATAAAATATATTCATCCACCCACCAGTTTTTATTTTAAAGTAATGTTTTTTAACTCCTACATTTCGTTTGTTTTCATGACTTATATTTGCCTTGAGGTCGTAATCATACCCTATGTAGCAGTAACTACAGTATTCAGATTCCTGCTTCTGAAGTAATGCTAATGTGTACATAAGGATGGACAATTTTTCTTGGTGTAAAAATTCTATGGTTTTTATTTTTATTTTTTAAGTTTTGGACCTCCAAGACATACATTGGGTGTAATGATAAATAATAAAAATCACCAAAGAAAGCTTGGTCAAAAGTATCTTCCAGCCTTTGCGCCTTTTATTAAAGAATGTATGTGTATTAACTCCTTTGGCATGTCACATTGTTTTTGAATTATGTATAAAAAGTGAAATATAGTTGGCTAATTAATGAATGTGGATTATGCAATAACAGAACAGAATAATAGAGGGTTATTCTGCAAGGGATCTTGGATCTTGGAGGTCTTCTATTCCAACACCCTACTTGGGAAGGAAACCCTATTTCAGACAAATCTATTTTTTTCTTTAAAACTTCCAGTGTTGGAGCACTCACAACTTCTAGAAGCAAGTTTTTCCACTGATTAATTCATCTGCCAGGAAATTTCCCCTTAGATCTAGGTTGCTTCACTCCTTGATTAGTTTCTATCCATTGATTCTTGTCCTCCCTTCAAGTGCACTGGAGATTAGCTTGATTCTGTCTTCTTTGTGGCAACCTCTGAGATATCGAAACACTGCTATCATGTCACCCCGGTCCTTCTTTTCATTAAACTAGAGATACCCAATTCCAGTAACTGTTCTTTATATTTGTTTTATCTCCAGTCCCTTAAACACCTTTGTTGCTCTTCTCTGCACTCTTTCTAGAGTCTCAACATCTCTTTTGCTTCATGGCAACCAAAACTGGATTCAGTATTCCAAGCGTGGCCTTATCAAGGCATTATAAAGTGGCATTAACACTTCACATTAATTTGATTCTATCCCTTTGTTAATGAAGCATAGGATTGCGTTGGCTTTTTTGGCAGCTGCAGCACATTGATGGCTCACATTTAAGTGATTGTCCACTAGGATTCCAAAATCTCTCTCCCACTTACTATATTGAGCTAGGTACTACCTATACTATACCTATGCATTTTGTTTTTCTTGCCTAAAGGTAGAACCTTACTTTTTTTCACCATTGAATTTCATTTTGTTAGATAGTCTGATAAAAGTTGAAGTTATGGCTGGGCTACACGGGAGGGGTATTTAGTTGAACAGGGAAAACAGACAATGAGAAAAACATGCACACAATAGCAGGGCATTTTCTCATACACTGAAGGAATTTCCTGAAGTAAACTGGTGAACGCATGAGTTGGTCCAGCCACCTTAATCCTAAACTGGTCAATCTGCAAATAATTTCAGGCTAGAGCATTTCAACTTTGAAACCTTTGCATATTCTTAAACATGTTTCCTTTTGGTAACGAGTGGTGACAAGCTGCCACGGCTGAGAACTGCTGTTCTACACAAATAGGTTCATATTTTAAAAGTAGTTACATTATTTATGTTTGTAACACAAACAAATTTGTATTTTATGGTGCTCTTGTGAAGTAATTGCACAGAATATTTTATTTACAGCATTTAACATTGGTAATACATTAATATTCAACAACACATTTAATTTAAAAGAAATATATATTTTAGTACAAAAGTGCAAAATAAATATATTAAAAAATATTGTTCTATCTTCTTTTAAAGGAATATTTAGCATGCACTAAGAAATGGATGAATGCAATTATAATTTTCTTTAACAGTTATAAAGATACTATTTGACATTAACATGTTTCTATAAAGTTAAAAAGACTGCCATGAATTTTGGTCTCAGTCATACATAAATAGATTTTTAACCAAAATTACAATCAGTGGTCAATAAATTATTATAATTCTTTCAAGATTATTTGTTTTCAGTAAAATGGACCTACACAGTACAACTGGAATATAAGGCAATAAGAATGATTGTGATTGGCTAGTAATTGGTGGAAAATTCACCAGAGACCCCACAGCTCTAGGCTGGCCCAAAAAAACCCCACACAATCCCAAAACCCACATTTCTGGAAGAAACAATTATAATGGCAAATACTTTTTGTGCTATTGCCAACACAACTGCAGGGATATGTCCATATAGTCATGAGAAATCACGACTGACTGATGATGAGTTTTATTGATGAAAAAAGTCCTTACATTTTTATTCCAAAAAATAAAGCACTAAGAATTGGCTGAGATGCATTTTTCAAAAGCAATTGGTTATAGCACTTCCATATGATTTAGTAAACTTTTCCAATCTTAATTGAAGTATTGAGTTTCATCCTCAGAATAAAGGTTTTTTTTGGTATGTCAAATAATGAACACGATGTGGAATAATATGAATCTCTCAATATAAATGATGCTATATCTGTTATATTACATCCATAACAGAGTAAGTTGAATTTCTAAAGCTTTCATTACTTGTTGGGAATTTTTTTCCTTTAGCTAATAAATAACATCACTGGGGAGGAAAGCTTACGGGATAGTATGAAATGTATCACATGAATACATAAATGGTCAGCATCTTGGGAGGAGATGGGACTAGGAGACGAATAAATTAAAACATTGGGTTCCTAGTATCTAAAGTCTCTGTTTCTCTTGCATTAATCTGTCTATCTGTCCATGTGTAGTTCTTCTATCATTATTCTAACAATAGAAACATAGAAACATAGAAGTCTGACGGCAGAAAAAGACCTCCTGGTCCATCTAGTCTGCCCTTATACTATTTTCTGTATTTTATCTTAGGATGGATATATGTTTATCCCAGGCATGTTTAAATTCAGTTACTGTGGATTTATCTACCACGTCTGCTGGAAGTTTGTTCCAAGGATCTACTACTCTTTCAGTAAAATAATATTTTCTCATGTTGCTTTTGATCTTTCCCCCAACTAACTTCAGATTGTGTCCCCTTGTTCTTGTGTTCACTTTCCTTTTAAAAACACTTCCCTCCTGGACCTTATTTAACCCTTTAATATATTTAAATGTTTCGATCATGTCCCCCCTTTTCCTTCTGTCCTCCAGACTATACAGATTGAGTTCATTAAGTCTTTCCTGATACGTTTTATGCTTAAGACCTTCCACCATTCTTGTAGCCCGTCTTTGGACCCGTTCAATTTTGTCAATATCTTTTTGTAGGTGAGGTCTCCAGAACTGAACACAGTATTCCAAATGTGGTCTCACCAGCATTCTATATAGCGGGATCATACTGTTTTATTTTGTGACCCAAAACAGGTACAAATTGTCATTCATAATGAATGCATATAATATACAAATGCCATTTTCTAGCTCTGGCGAATACAGTCTTAACAGGAAGAATTGATTGATCATTTGTAGAACAGACTTGCTTTCTGTTGCATTATTCAGGTTGTAACATTTTGTTTGGTGGATTTCCAGCCAGCTGTCCAAGTACTTAGGACAAGTATGAAGCCAACTTATCCTAGATCATAGCTGTACTGTGCCATACAGATCTACCAACTAGCACCATCATAGGGAGGAAGAAAGAAAGCAACTTGGTCTTCTTCCTTTAATGTACACTGGTATTAGAAGTAGAAGGAAAGGGTGCCCAAGATGGATATGTTTGGAGATTGAACAACGGCTGTGCCCATGTCATAATGGCGAGCATCACAACAGCAACTCCAATGATGTTTATACCCAGTCCAGCTTTTACCTAAAGAAGGAATATATGTATATTAATCACATGGAAAGTTAACAGAAAGACCAACGTTTGTAGAACAAACTTGCAAAAATTAAGAGACATGATATAATAATGATTAAAAACTATTATGTATGCATGTTTAGCATTATATTTTGAATCAGAATAGTCAATTGAACACTGCTCCTTATTTCCTCAGTCTAATTTCTAAATACTTGTTTTCCCATTTTTAGATTTCATTGCTGGAAGGTATGATGTGGATCACCAGATGAAAACTGATATTTTAATACTAGATAGGCTCTTCTGCCCAGGGAAATTTCTTGTTGGTACCTTGATAATACTGCATTTCAGACCTCTGAATGAGTGCCACTGGGCTTCCTGTAGAAGCAGGATATGGGGAGAAAGAATGGAGCACTATGGATTTCGCAATGTATACTGTGTGTTGTGGTTAGCTCTGGCGCAGCTCCTGCCCCAAGGACTGTGGATGTGGGGGAGACATCCACATCCTGCAGGCCTGTTTTGCCCCCCGGTGGAATCTGCTGATGAAGGCTCCTCTGACCAAGAAGTCATGAGTGACATGGAGGAGGAGAGTGTGGCAGACAGCTCAGAAGGAGATCAATTATCTAGCTCCTCCTTGGATTCAGAACAAGAGTTAATGATATAGCCACACATGCGGAGAGCGATGCATAGGCAACAACAACTGAGAGATTATTATCAAAGAAAATGAGGCCACCTGTGGTTGGGTGGGGCTGTGGTAATTAGTGAGGCTGCTATAAATAGCAGCCTGTGGGTTTGGCCACTGTGGAGGATTATCTGATCGTTGTGTTTCGTGACTGCTTTACTGACTTTGACTTTTTGTGTGTGCTGATTTTTCCCCGCTTTGAAACTAAACCAGAGCAAAGTGTGTTTCACTTTGTGAAAGAAGGACTGTCAATTGCCTCACAGCTGCAAGCTAAGTATCACAGAACTGATCAGAGACTTGTATAAATTACCAGTTTGTTTGGAGACGAGTGCTCTTTGCTATACCAAAAGAGGGCTTAGTTTAAGTGAATTTTCATTATAAAGAACATTGCTTTGAATTTTCAAACGTGTGTGTGTCTGAAATTTGTACCTGTGAATTTTTGGGAGGATTCTACCAGAGAGCCCAACAGAACACTATGATAGCATAGAAATAAAATTATTGTAACTGTCACAAGGTTCCAAACCACTGAACATCTCCAGAAAAAAAATCCCTTGCTTTGTCTTTTCAAATATTGTTGAAAAACTCCTTTTAATCCACAGAGTCTGATTGAAAGTATCGGTCTAAACAACCAAAATTATTTCAGTTTTTTCTCTAAACCACACTAAATAGTTCTAGAAGATTAGATTTTCCCCAAATAACATCTATAGATGGTTGTCTGTCTTAAGAAAGAAATATTTCCAATTGGGTAGAAATTATCTCAAAACTCAGGCTCCAGGGAGAGTTTTTGCAAGAAAAGTCACAACACAATCTCTTTCAAAGCTGTTTCTAATATCAGACATGAAGAGTTATTAACTCATTCATGTAAGTTCCACCTGGAAGATACAGCTTACCAGACATCATGTATAACGGTTTAGAGAAAAGTTAGTTACTTGACTCCTGTAAATGCTTTGTCTACTTCTTCAGATGTCCAAAACTAAATCACAGACTATGACAAGTTCTACACAACCTATGGTATATACTTTAGAGCAGACAGAAAGAACTTCAAATTCAAACTTTGTTATAAACTGTTATAATGTGCTACTAAAGAGAAGTGTGTTCCCTGAACTTAGGTTAAGCAACCTTCTTGTTATTATAAAAGTTCTGTTAGGTGCTTCATGGCACCTATCACCATCTAAGGATGGTAATAATGATTATTTGTTGCACTCCCCAAAACTGGGCAGATTGCAACATCAAATATAAAATTTAAAACAATTAAAAACATACCACACAGCATAACAGCCGGGGGGGAAAAAGAACCACACCAATAAACACATCTGATGGTGTCTCCACTAGCATATTATGCTCGGGTCTAAGGCCAAAGCCAGGTCTAAAGAGCCCTTGGACCCCCAAGACAATAGATGCCATATATAAGATATTCATTTTCCAGAAGATAGTGGCAGCAAAACAGAAAGCACAGTTCTTTAGTTCACAGGTCGCCAACCTTGGCAACTTTAAGACTTGTAGACTTCAACTTTCAGAATTCCTCAGCCAGCTTTGCTGACTCAGGAATTCTGGGAGTTGAAGTCCACAAGTCTTACAGTTGCCAGGGTTGGAGATCCCTGCTTTAGTTTCTTAAGATGACAGCATTTAATTGAGGGGACCTGGAGCACACAGCCACTCTTGCCTGAATGTGCTGGGCAGGCAGAAATGATCAGAGCAGGTGGTCCCACAGATAATATATGAAGGACTTTCTAGGTGACAACTTGTATTGCAGCTGGAAGCCAACTGATAGCTAGTTATGTTAACTTACTAGTGATATCACATGGGAATAATAAGTATTGATTGATTGGATTTATATGCCACCCCTCTATGAGGACTCTGAGTATATATTATGACACAGACAACTTCATTTTGGGCCAGCTATAGTTTCTGGATGATCTCCAAGGGCAGCTCACCTAGAGGTACATTGCAGTAATTCACCACAGTCAACTGCATCAAAAGCTGCTAATAGATGAAATAGTACAAGGATGATGAACCATACATCCAATTTCTGTCAAATCATCGATAAATGAAAATTTGGCTGAAACTGTCCAAATAATCTATTGGTTTTGGCCTGATGCAGTTAGCAGCGATAGGGAAAGAGGAGGTGTGTATGTGAGAGAGAGATTGATACCACCACACATTCCTGCAATGGTGGGTGTAGGGATGTGAAATGAACCTTAACTGGATGGGAACTGAAAGGAAATTCAGTGTTGGAATGATTCAGCCACGAATCCAAAATGGCTTTGCTAATAAATCGAACCTTGTGTGAGAGCACAGGAGTGGAATGTGATTTATTTCTGAGATGCTATTTGGTTCGCTGACAACAAATTCCAACACTGAATTTCCCTTCAATTCCCATCCAGGTTAAGGTTCATTTCACACCCCCACACCCACAAGTGCAATCATGTGGAGCAATCCGGTGCTTCTTCATTAGTTCAGTTGACCTTGGACTCTGCATAAAGGAATGTGTCGTGGTATCAATCTCTCTCTCTCTCACCCCTCCTCCTTACCTATCGCTGCTAACTGTATCAGGCCAAAACTTCTAACTTCACATAATGACTTTGGGCCTGACACTATGTCTTCCAAGATCTTCTGTAGCTGCCATCTAATCACCTTTTCCACAACCTTCGCAAAAATATTGGAATATTAGCAACTGAATGATAATTGTGAAGAATGGGTTGGTGGGTGGGACAGTGTTGGCTTCTTGAGAATTAAAGCTTCTTTGATGCCACCACCATCAACACATATAATAGATGTAATTATACTGGTACTTTCTCATGTATTCTCAATATTGTTAACAACAATAACATTTGAAAAAAGTTGGCAAATTATTCTTTTCTTACTATTAACTTACCATATCAATAACTTTCAGGTGACCATAAGAAAATACAATGGCATTGGGTGGGTTTGCTACTGGTAGCAAAAATGCAAATGAAGTACAGAGGGTTGATGGTATTAAGATATAAAGCGGGTTAACATTGATGGCTTCAGCCTATTGTACAAAAGAAATACAGGATTATTAGTTAATATTTGCTCACTTGAAGGACAAATTTGATCTGAAATTAAAATCTCCTAACTATATTGAACTATAATTACTATCATCTCTAAAATCAGCCTGCTAACAATGGAAACTATAATCAAGTATATCTGGGAAGCACAAATTTGGATGAAGCTTCAATAAAGATTAAAATCCAAGGAATAATATTACTACTGATACTGTAATTGTTAAATGAAAATTTAAATGGTACATACCACTTAATAGAGTAGAACATTTACCAAATCTTTATAATCATTATTGGTTATATTGTTCATATTAATCTTCCATATAGGGGATTGAGGCTTGGAATGTAAAATCTATAAATGACCTCATAACTCCTTACTTTTTTCTGTACTTTTTATAATATTGCTCAACCTAAAAGGGAATCTTATGTGTTTCTAGTTATGAAGATCAGCAGTGGGTTGCTACCAGTTCACCCCACTTTGGGTGAACTGGTAGTGGCAGTGGCGGCAGATTGCCCACCCTCCCAGACATCATCATGAATGATCTGCACATGTGCAGAAGCATCGCACACGCATTCTGAACTGAACTGAAGCCCACTGCTGATGAATATTGGTAATTCTCTTCTGATCCATCTGAAGACTCCTTAATCAAAACATCCATGATAGGCCTATAGTTTTGTGATATCTGTTAGCTATTTGCATAATATAGAATGTTTCCTTATTCTTATATAAGTTCATTCTTTATTACAAATGTGAAGTAATTTAATCATAACTATAAAGAGAATGCATTTACAGTAAACTCTGGTTGATCTTAGTTGGCCTGAAAAGCTAAGCACAGTCAGATAATAATGCTTAATAATTGGATGGATAACAACCTGAAAATCTTAAGGCTATTGACTGCCACAGGAATTAGAGAACTTTATATATTATGACAAAACTAGATAAAGATACTAAGGACAGAAGTATCTCTATATGTAGAATATGGTACAGCACCCAGACTAACTGTGAGGGAGTTGAGCAGACATATACATATATAAATAAAATGAATAATGCAAAAGCTCTTTTAAAATGTGATTTTATTGCATCTCAGTAAACACCATAAAAGCAAAAACCCCAAGCTTCAATTATGCCTTTGCTGAAGAGTTAAATAAACATTGATTACTTTTTCTTTTCTAACTTGCTATGGCTCACAAAACTAACAAAGAAAAATCCTATTATGAATTATTCACAACACTTTACTCGTGTAATCTTGAATTAAGTAATCTTATACAATTAACCATTCTTTGCCATTAATTCATGTTGCAAAACTCCTTTTTAAATCCAACCTTTGAATGAGCTTTAACTGCTATGAGGGTAGATCAGCTGTTTCAAACCTAAATCAGATTACTTACCAAAGGGGCTAAGATAGGCAAAAATATAGTGATTGTAGCAGGATTGCTGGCTACTTCAGTTATTGTGGTAACAATCAAAGATGAAATGAGAATTATTAGCCATATGGGTAGTGATCCTAATGGGGTTAATTTGCTTCCAACCCAGGCCGAGAGTTTTGACTCCTGGGAAAAAACAATAATTGCTTAGTTATCCATTAGTTTAATTAAACAATTTGTGTAACTGTAGTAGTAACCAATTGGCTTCTTAATCCAAATGATCAATATGGAAATGGAAAGAGACAAGAGACCATCCCTAAAATATGATTTACTTTTGCAGGAGAGATGGAGTAAAGACACGGACACAAGAGCTGGATTTAAAACTGGGTCATTTTTATTAAAATAAATTTGCATAATTTATTTAAATAAATTAGCATAATTAACATAATTAACATATGACCCTAACAAGGACCCGCAGGGTCAAACAATTGCTTCCGGGGCGGAAAATGACGTAGAATAAACTTCCGGGGCAACTTATGGGTGTAGCTCCATGCTAATCCAGGTGAGGGACCACTCCCTCACCTGAGACCTTGCCATGCACTTGCATGTGGGAGGTCCCGCCGGCTAACCCCTACAAGGGTAATTACATGGGCGGGACCCAAAGACAGGTTCCCCCCAACTGCTCAGGTCGCCAAAACCACAAGCCTTTGGAGAGAACCTGTCAATCATCCCCAAAGATGCCCAACGGAGAACACGCAGTTGCTAAACCACCACCCAGTTTTCTGCCCCTAACCTGCCTACCCAAATGACCAAAGGTAAGCCAATTAACCTAAAACAGGTGCAAGCACCCCCTAACCGCTTATCCGTCTCCACAGTGTGGAATAGGTGAAAAAACGGTCCCGGCTAAACGCCAGGACCGGCAAAAATTCCTATTCGGCCCCATAGGGTGACCCCAAGTGGCACACTGCAAGATAGGGAGGGTGGGCGGGTGTCTGCTGAGATGATGTCCAGGCGAAAAGGCCGATTCCGAGCCTGCCAGCCTTTTTATAGGGCTGGCAGGCTCCGCCCGGACACGTCATCGATCAGACCACTCTGGTCTGATCTTCGGCCGAGATCTCGCGAAGCCTCGCGAGATCTCGGCCGAAACCAAGATGGCGACTTTGCCATGTCTCCGTGCCTCCCAGGCCTCCAGCAAAAGGCGCCGGGGGATGAAGACCACCGGCGCTGTTCTTTCAAACAAAATATATTCCTAGCACATAGAATGCTCAGTCTGAGTGAGTGGATGTATTTTAGCCACATAGGTAGTATATAACATTTTATATAAATAACCACAGCTGCTTAGATGCCAGATCTGATAAATTGCATCCATATCTGCTTTCTTTCAGAGATTCTTGATATGTATGCAATGCATGAATCTTAAATATATTGAATGTGAATCTGCTAAGTGAATATTTGCTTGAGTCCCCTTTTATAAATAGTAAAATAATAATTGGAGGATTATAGAATAATCCTAATAGTATCCTTGTATCAATGGGAAAATGTTCAAGATAAATATGTTTTGGATCATCTCCTAGATTCAAGCAGCATTGGTTTAAGTCCTCTATTTTTTAACCTCAGTCATGTATAGTGCATAAAAAATAATGAGTCTACATGAAGAATAAAATTATCTGCATGTTCCAGCATTAATACATACTTAGAATAGATCTAGTTAAATAGTTCTCCAACAATTGCACATAAGTTACACTTCTATCTAAATGTTAAAGCATTTCTTTTCTGTTGTGGTAGTGTGAAACAACATTCTCCCTTGAGATTTGAATGGGCCCTATTTTGATTTTTAAATAAAGAAATAATTAAAACATAATCAGGACATTGTATTGACAAGGAATAATTTTAATTTATCAATAGTATCAGAACTTGTTTATCACTGGATTTGGATATAGTCCCAACACAGCTGCTGAGAACACGGTCTTGGTGTATCAGTATACAGTATACAGCTGTATATAATATACCGTATATATTAGCAAGGGTGGGCAGCAGTCAGGATGGGGTGGAATCCAGTTCCACTGGCGGAAATGAAGATGTGTGCACAGCTCCAGCTGATTGGCAGCTGTCACTTCCTGGATACTGGTCTCAGCTCAGCTCTCCTTTTTCCCCCTGCTGCTGCTGCTGTGTCTGCGCTCCTTGCTTTTTCCCTCTTTCCTCCTTCCTGGCCTTGGACGAGCTTCCCTCTCTCCTGCCCGGCTCCGCTCTAGCCTCACACGGCCACCTCCCACCTGAGCAAGCAGAAGGCATTGGTGGAAGCGGTGCTGGCAGTGTTTATGGTTCTGGCAGCACCCGTTTGCCTCGCTACCCAGCCTAAGGCATGAGGGTAGGGAGGCAGGAAGGAGAGCGCGGGAAACATGAAGCAAATTGTCACCCCAGTAAGTGACACTAGTAAGGTTGTAAGTCAAGGACTTAACAGTTCACTTGAATGATGATGATCATTCATAATCAAACCACTCCTACCCAGTCATATGACCATTAAGTCACACCCACAAAATAAGTCACACCCACAGTGTGGCAGTAAAAAATTTGGCTGCCCATTACTGTATATTAGTCACTGTCTGATTTAGTGGCCATTTGTAGTTATGATGGTGATGAAAGTGTACATTTGTGACCACTCCTTACAATTACAACCTTTGCATGAGTGCAGAACAAAATAAAATTGAAGTAAGATTGTAAGTACAGTTATAGTTTTATCTAGCAACCACTTTGCTTAATGATCAAGTTGCCTATCCCAGTTGTAGTCAATAAATGAAATCTAGCTTTTTTATAAGGAAAATTATGCTCATTTGAGGAACCTTACCTACATTGATTGCAAAAACACATCCAGCAACCGAATAAATTTTAGCATTGTATTTTATGAAACTGTGACAGCACAACAAATCCAGACTTTTAATGACTGGAATTGGAAAATTCTGCAATATTTTGCCCATACGATATTCTTATGGGAAACTGGAAGTCAAACACAGGCCACAAGATATATATATCTGTATGTTCCAGCATTAATACATACTTAGAATAGATCTAGTTAAAAAAAATAGCTTACACTTCTATCTAAATGTTAAAGCATTTCTTTTCTGTTGTGGTAGTGTGAAACAACATTCACAAGGAACAGATAGTCTTTTGGAGGAAACAGCTTGTGCATATTTTACTGTAGACAACAGGGGCTTCTTGCTGATTTCAATAAATTTGGTGTGCCTAAATGCAAATGATTTGCCATTAGATAAGTGACACCAATAAGCAAAATCACTGAAAGGTTGAAAGATCACTGCCATTCTTTGGACTTCTCTTGTAACTACCTTATACCATATAAACTAATGAAATGGTAAGAACCTGCATTACCTCACAACCATCAGCCAGCGCAAACCCACCGCCAACAAGGATGGCAAATTCCCAGGGCATGCATTCTTGAAACTCCTTCCAAGATATCAGTGGGCTGTAGTCAAAAACAACTGAAAAGACAGAAAGGTATTTTTTTTAAATATTAGTAACTATTTTAAAAAAAACCCTCACTGCAGGCATCCTTTTATTACTCTTCCATGTGATTTTAAACATATTTTCACCCAGATACATCTTGGAGGGATTTATTTATTTATTTATTTATTAGATTTGTATGCCTCCCCTCTCCGTAGACTCGGGGCGGCTCACAGCAACAACAAAACAATGTACAACAAATCTAATAATTTAAAAAACACTAAAAAACCCATTATTAAAAGCAAACATACACACAACCATACCATACATAAACTGTATAGGCCCAGGGGAGATGTCTCAATTCCCCCATGCCTGATGGCAGAGATGGGTTTTAACGAGTTTGCGAAAGGCAAGGAGGGTGGGGACAGTTCTAATCTCCGGGCGGGAGCTGGTTCCAGAGGGTTGGGGCCCCCACAGAGAAGGCTCTTCCCCTGGGTCCCACCAAACGACATTGTTTAGTTGACGGGACCCGGAGAAGGCCAACTCTGTGGGACCTAACCAGTCGCTGGGATTCATGCGGCAGAAGGCGGTCCCGGAGATAGGATTGATAGGAAAGTGATTTAAAAAAAAAAAAAAAAAGTCAAGCCAATGGCTCCATTGGAGAATTTTCAACCACCATTTTGTTTTATTTTTTTAACATACCCCCATGTCCTTCTCTTTCCCTGTCAGAGATTATAACAACATATCATGTTCATATCATGATTATATTGCCCATGTCAAATATCTACAATCTACATTTCCACTCAGGCTTTTGGCTAAGTTAGAAGAAGAAAATCTGTTGAATAAACTTCAAATCCAGGATTTTTAACACAAAATGATATATAATTGTCTACAAAGCCCAGTGAGTAGGTGCAAACATTTTACTAAGTATAAATTTAAAAAATCACTTTAGGGCACAGTTTAATATATAAATGGCACACCAGGATCCTATAATAGATAGGTGATTTATGTCATGGAAATTTGCGTAGTATGTTTCTTTATTTTAGAGATGTGTTTTTCTTCTGATCTTCTGAATTTTCACTCTCTTGGAGTTAGAAATAAATCCCACAATTGATTTACAGTATGCCTATTCCAACAGCTGTATATAAATATTGTAGGACAGATTAAATTCAGAAGAATCCAATGTGTATGTATGAATGCATACATACATACATACATACATACATACATACATACATACATACATACTGTTCTGTCTGGGTCCCCCCAGACGCCAACACCAACTAAAAAGAGTATCCAGACACACTGGTAAAAAGCAAAGGCAGTTTATATATTTGAAAGCAAACACAGGTAACAAAAACTATTCTTACAGACGGGAATGTTATGAAGCTTCACAGAGGTTTCACGACGGCCAGGCAATAAAACAGGATTTTTGCTGGCAAAAACAACACTGGAGGTAATAAAACCCACGCCTCCCCCAAGTCTTCAGCCTTCGAAGCCACAAGCCAGGATCAGAGATGCCAAGAATCGAAGCAAGGTCACAGGACTCCCAATTGATAACTCTCCACAATACAGTAAGGGCGGGCCTGCCTTTTAAACCCAGCTGTTACCAATTCAGGGATGGAAATACCTTGCTAATTGACCCCTTCTTTGGGCTGCCCGTCTCTGCCTCATATCTATGATAGCCTGGGCGTCTTCATCTAATGAATCCAGGCTACTCGCTGGGGAGAGCCCCCCCCCACCGGGGGTCTCAGGCTGCTCTCCCTCCTCCTCTTCCTCTTCTGCCTGGTCCTCCCCCTCCTCTTCATCGTCCTCCCCCTCTGAGCATGGATCCGGCAGAGTTCCAGCCGTTCCCCGAGGAGCCTCAGGCTGAATCACAACACATACATACATACATACATACATACATACATATACATATACATACATACAGTAGTGGGCTGCTCCATGGACAGACTGGTGCGCAGTCCCAGTTGAAAAAATCAGATTGCACACAGTTGCGCTTCCCCATGCGAGATTCAACTTCTGTGCATGCACTACAAGCAACATCTTGTGTAAGGATGCTTGTGAGTGTGAGATTTCAGCAATTTTTGCCGCAGGCATGGAAACAAAAATATCAGCGAAAATTGCCAAAATCTCATTCTCATGCATGTCTTCACGTGAGATTTCACCTCCACCATATGCGTAGAAATAGAATCTCGCTCTGACGCGCACGCACACCCACCAACCCTGTGCGTACTCGCACTGGCCTCCGGGAATGCACCAGTAGTGTCAGCAACAGGCAGCCCTTCACTGAATATATACATGGAGTTGCATAGTTTTCTAAATTAAGCAATTGCAGCAAAAATAGGCAAGGAGATATACTCAACTATTTTCTCCATTTGAGGTTCTAGACAATCGTTTTGCAGGAATAATGAAGAAGAGGAGCCCAATTAATAAAGCCACTGTTGAATCTGTAGCAAAGCTTGGATATCTAAGGAAAGAGATATTTACTTAGAAAATAAATATTACAAATCTAAGAAAAGAATTTGGTGAAAATATTTCCTGATATTGCAATAAACCTGGATATGTTAACAATATCTAAATCTCCCGTGTTATTGCTATATTCTATAGATAATTTAGATTTTATTTTTTTTAATTTTTTAAATTGGATTTGTATGCCACCCCTCTCTGCAGACTCGGGGCGGCTAACAACAATTGAAGTAGACCCAGAGGCAGGGTTCAAGCAATCGGTACTTTTATTCAGCTCAGAGAACAAGTGACAGCTCAGCAAGGTAAAGTGACAATTCAGCGAGTACCGACTGACTCTGCCTGGAGAAACCGCTTCTTTTATACTTTTGCGGTTCCCGCCAAAGCTAGAGCCGGCCGCGTCTGAGCCAATCAGGAGCGACTTCCTGCTTCGGCTCAGACAGCGCTAGAAAGAGGAACAAACTATTTACAGAGTTACAAGGTAGCCATTCCAGGATACAACACCCCTCCCCTCATAGTTGGACACATCCATCATGAAAGCCATGTGACAAAGTCGTCCAATCGGTGGGGCCTCCGAGGAGCTCGCGCTGACCTGCGCAGTTCAATTTCTCCTTCGCCACTGACTGTGGAGGATGGCTCGCCGCTGTTCTCCCGGCGCGGCGGACTTGGCCTGGCGGGCCCAACGAAGGCTTCGGAGGACGAGGATGGCTCGGCGTCGCTGGATGGTTCCCCCTGGCCCGATAAGTCTCTTTGCGTGTTTCTTAACTCGGGCAATGTACTAAAGTCTGTTGAAGGGGGAGAGTCCATGTCAGTGGTTTGTGGCAATTGATTTTCTGTTCGCTTCCGAATGTGGTCTATGTGTCGTTTCCACAAACGACCATCCTCTAGTTTTACAATATAAGTCTTTGGTGCATTTTGTTTAACAACAATTCCTTTCATCCAGTTTACATTTCCATCAAAACTTTTTACATATACATTTTGTCCCAAATACATTTCTCTTTCAGGTTTTACACACATTTGGTTATTATTAACACAGAACCTTGGGTTTAACCTGTCTAGTGGTGACCTCAACTTTCTTCCCATCAATAACTCTGCAGGGCTTACATGTGTGTGTGAGTTAGGGGTAATGTGCTGGGTTAGTAAGAATTGGTCCAGGTTTTGTTGCACATCCCCAGGGCCTGACCTGCGCAATGCCTCCTTTGCCACCCGAACGTAACGTTCTGCCAATCCGTTAGCCCAGGGCGAATAAGGCGAGATGAGGGCATGCCTGACCCCTAGGCCATCTAAGAACAATTCGAATTGCCTGGCTGTTAGCTGTGGCCCATTGTCAGACACTAAGATATCTGGGCAACCATGGGATGCAAACAGTCTACTCAATACCTTGATGGTGGCACTTGTGGTTATGTTGTTCATTGCTATTATTTCCACCCATTTGGAGAAGGCATCAACCACTATTAAAAAATACTGGGAACCCACTGGGCCAGCAAAATCAATGTGGATTCTAGACCAAGGGCCAGCAGGCTGTTCCCACTCAGCCGGAGTTGTTTTGGGGGGACTAGGCCTTGACTCTTGGCACGGGTCACACTTTGAAACCCAATTTTCAATATCAACATCCAGCCCTGGCCACCATAGATGCCCCCTTGCCAGGCTCTTCATCCTGACAATCCCAGGATGACCCACATGTAACATTTTGAGTACCTTTTCCCTTAGGCTTTTAGGGATGATCACTCTATCTCCCCACAACAGGCAACCCTTAACATACGATAACTCAAGCCTTTTGTTTTTAAAATCACACAATTCAGGTTTCACAACATCATTTTGCCATCCCTTTAGAACACAGTTCACCACTTGTTTAAGGATTTGATCTTGCTGCGTGTGTGCAGCTACCTCTTTGGCCGTGGTTAGTGGGTTATCCTCGAGTTCTATCATTAACACATCTGTGGAAGGAACAGGGTCTTCCACTAAATCTGCTATGGGGCACCTGCTGAGGCCGTCTGCGTGATTGATTTCCTTTCCCCCCTTGTGGGTGAGCTCATACTGGTACCCTGAGAGGAAAAGAGCCCATCTGATTAGTCTTGGAGACATAAAAGGTGGAGTGGGCTTGTTGGGGGCTAGCAGACCTAGTAGGGGCTTGTGGTCAGTGACTAGTTCAAAACTTCTTCCAAAAATATAGTTGTGGAACTTCTTTACCCCTGCCACTAATGCTAGGGCCTCCTTGTCTAACTGGCTATAATTCCTCTCTGTGCTGGTCATGGTTCTCGAGAAAAATGCTATTGGGGCCTCTGTCTTATTAGGTAGAACGTGAGCTAGGACTCCTCCTATGCCGTACGGCGAAGCATCGCACGTGAGCCTAATGGGTAGTGAAGCACTATATTGGACTACTACACTTTTAGAAGTTAATAAATCCTTTATTTGAGAGAAAGCTTCACGTTCAGTTTTCCCCCATGTCCAGCGGGCTTCCTTCTGGAGTAAACGATGGAGAGGCTCTGCTACTGTTGCCTTCTGCTTTAAGAAAACGGAATAAAAATTAAGGAGGCCCAAAAATGCCTGTAGCTCATTCTTATCTCGTGGTTCTGGGGCTTCTCTAATTGCTTTCAGCTTTTCTGTTGTGGGGTGGATGCCTTCTTTATCTATTTTATAACCAAGGAATTCTATACTGTTGGTTCCCCAGACACATTTATCAGGCTTGATTCTTAACCCTTTGTCCTGTAACCTCTTAAGTACTTCCCTTATTCTTTTGTTTACTTGTTCCTGGTTTTCCCCTGCAATTAAGATGTCATCAAAGTATGGAATGGCCCCATTTACCCCTGACAATAGGCGTTCCATAATGCTCTGGAATATTCCTGGGGCTATGCTTACCCCAAACTGTAACCTCGTGCATTTGAAAGCCCCCCTGTGCGTTACAATTGTTTGAGCGTTTGCTGTTTGTTCATCGACCGGAAGTTGCTGGTAAGCTTGCGCCAGGTCGATCTTTGCGAACCTTTTCCCCTCCCCCAGGGAGTGTAGAAGTTGTTGCACAACCGGGATGGGGTAGGGGTGGTGTTGGAGTGCCTTATTCAGGGTCGATTTGTAATCAGCGCAAACTCTTAAAGAACCATCTGGCTTCAGAGGTGTAACTATGGGAGTTTCCCATGGCCCCTGTTCCACAGGGACCAAAATACCTTGGCTAATGAGTTTATCCAACTGTATGTCTAGTTTGGGGAGAAGCGGAAGGGGGACCCTGCGAGGTTTTAGTCTGATCGGTGGGACCTTGGGGTCAATAGAGAATGATATAGGGGGCCCCTTATACAATCCCAAGGTGGGGCTGAACACTTCAGGGAACTCTTTCACAAAGTTAGGCATATTATCACAGTTTACATTATACACACCCGAAATCTCGATCCCCAACGGTTCCATCCACGCTAACCCCAGAAGAGAGTGCTTGGCCCCCGTTACAATAAGCATGGGAAGGGTACATTTAACATTTTTGAATGCAATAGGTACATTTGCTGTTCCCAGGACCGAGATTACCCCCCCTTGGAAGTCTCTGATCACCAAAGAGGTTTGATTTAGGTCAGCCTTAGACACATTAGGCATATACAGTTTAAATTTTTCCCAGGGCATGATGGTATATCTAGAGCCCGTATCCAGCTCCATTGAGCAAGGCTGGTTATTTAGTAACAATGAGATAACAATTTTAGCCCCCTTTTTGGTTGCCGTGTTATTCACGGAAAATTGAGAGTTACCTCTATAGTAGTCGCGGTTAGCGGTTGAGTAGTTCCTTTGACCCGAGTTGCGGAACGGTCTCCTTTCTCGCGATTGGGGGGTCTGGTTTTGTGGTCGCTGGTATTGCGGCGTGGCGAAAGTTTCTTCCGGTGCTGTTGCTCTGCAAGCGATGGCGATGTGGCCTCTACGGTTGCAGCAGCGGCATGTAGCGTCTCGGAAAGGGCATCGATGGCGCTGGTGATTTCCCCGGCAGCCCGCGCAGGGGGCTGGGTGAGTAGCTCTAAGGTGTCTCGGCTGGTCTTGCACCAGGAGGCAGTTGTCCCCGCTGTGAGTTGGTTGGGTGAGGTCGTCTGATTCCACGGCGCTGGAAGACGCGGAGTCAATTTTGGCAATGAGTTCTCGCCTTCCGTGCTCTTTCAATTCCCTAGCCGCTGCGTCGGCTGCTTCAGCGGTTTGTGCTAGTTTAATCACGGTTTGTAGAGTCGGCTCTTCTTCGGTGAGGAGTTTATTTCTCACTGTGCTGCTTTTCATGCCGAAAACCAAGGCGTCGGTGAGGCGAGCTTCCGGGTCTTTAAACTTGCATTGAGCAAGTACCGTTCGAAGCCGCGTTGTAAACTGGTTGATCGACTCGGTTTCCTTCTGAGCCATCATGGAAAATTGATGCCGAAAAACCATGGCCGGTTTGGTCGGTTTGAAATGGCTCGCTAGCTTTTCCTGTAGGACGTCCCACGCTACGGTTCTTGCTTGCTGCGGTTCGGTGAGAGTTTGGGCCAGTCCACGGATTTCTGGGCCGCAGTAATTAAGGAAAATAGCCCGTCTTCGATCGGCTTCGGCGTCCTGTATTCCCGCCGCCTCGAGGAAGATCTCGAAGGTGGCCATGTATTCGTCCCAGGTCGTTTTCTCGGGATCGAAGAGTTCCGGAGCCTGGCCGATCTGGACTTTGTTCATGTTGCACGCGATGTTTCTTCCGTCCGTTCGTCGCCAGTGAAGTAGACCCAGAGGCAGGGTTCAAGCAATCGGTACTTTTATTCAGCTCAGAGAACAAGTGACAGCTCAGCAAGGTAAAGTGACAATTCAGCGAGTACCGACTGACTCTGCCTGGAGAAACCGCTTCTTTTATACTTTTGCGGTTCCCGCCAAAGCTAGAGCCGGCCGCGTCTGAGCCAATCAGGAGCGACTTCCTGCTTCGGCTCAGACAGCGCTAGAAAGAGGAACAAACTATTTACAGAGTTACAAGGTAGCCATTCCAGGATACAACAACAATGATAAAAAACAACATGTAACAATCCAATTTAATAAAACAACTAAAAACCCTTATTATAAAAATAATAGATTGTTCAGAACTCATCACATTAAAAAAATATATTAATTTCTGCAAATAATTACTTTGTATGGAGAGTTGATGAATCAATGACAAAGGAACTTTAAATTGTAAGCATATTTCCTATGATCTTAAAATAAGATTAATTCAAAAAATCATCTTGTTCTTGGTTACTGGACTCCCCTGATACCACTTTAAAAAGTCTAGACTTATTTCATTAATTTAGAAGTACAAGGATGCACTCAAATGATATGTTTTAATTGAAGCTCTGTTTAGGGTTGTAATCCATATGATTGTTAATATGGGGAAACCAGAGAATTTTGAGGAAGTGAATTCATTCTTTAATTATAAATAAAAAATATAGATCTATCAGTATATCAACTATAGATTTCTTAAGCTTAGGGGGGAGTGAAGAATCTTTCTGCTAGCAAGATTAGATAAATAGATAAAGATAAAGCTAGGAAAATTGTATAATTTCTTTTCTTTAAGTGGGTGTTTTTCATAATAAAAATATGGAGAAATATTTCATGTGATTTGTTTACAAAATTATTTGAATATTATGTAATAGATTATAATTTGCTTTATTCCTTCTTTCTATATTTGTCCCCGCCCCCCAATTATCTTTCTGTCATATTAATTAGAAAAGCAGTGTTTTTAAAAAAAAACAAAAACTTTCAGGCTTATATCTTCATTTGTCATAATCTGTTAAAATTCATGTAAAAGAAGCATTGTTATTTAATAAAACTTTTAAAAAAGGTATTCTAAAAAAAGTGTCAGTAACTATAAAAAAGCTTGATAGCTTCTGGAAAACATCCCAGAAAAATCATCTCGGATTATGACTCCGAGTGCATTTGCTGGATTGAAAAACTCCATTTTTTTCTTTTTTGTTTTGCCAAGATCTAGCTACAAAGGGATTTTTCCTAACTAACTAATCAGAGGCAAAAAAAAAGTGAATTCTTCTTTTCAGCAATAAACAAAGTGCCCAAATTCACAGCTAGCACTGAAGATTAAGAAAGCAACTAAACATTTCAAGATGTAGCAGCAACAAGATGCTTCTACTTTATTGAATTCTTTTGAATTCTCTGTCATACCTGACAGAGATTTTTTTTAAATCTCAAGGAACATGTAGAAGCTTTTAAAATGATGGCTGTAACATTCTCAAGTCCTTGACAACTCTCTCAGCCCTATTTTAGCATCACCAGAGCTCTTTAGGACTAAAAGCTGCTCATTCTTCCTTTAGGTATTGTGGTATAAAATAAAATATAAAATATATAAAATATGTAAACATATTAATAGATAATGAGTTACTCTGCAATGTCTATAAAGAAAAACTAATGGTAAACTTCATATGAACTATTCTGTATGGCCGTTCTTATAATCGTAGATGTTGCCATGGAAATTTCCTGGAACTAAATGTAAATAATGTTTGAAAATATAATCTGCAAAAAGATTTTAGATATATATACACACACATACAAAACTCCATATTTAGTAGCATATATACATCAGTCAAAGACCTGAATGGATTCTGAGTATTCACATGGAATTTCATTCATATGGAATTCTATGCCAGAACCAGAATATAATGGATATTCAAATTAATTTAAACTATCATGATTGTGGTGAAAATCTAACAGAGAAAATAAAACCGTAAGAAGATACGAATTATATTCCAGGTAAAGAAATGACTCTTACAAATCAAAATATAGTGATTCTTCAAGTTGATCTAAGCAAACTGAATATCCTACTTTAGATGCAAGATTAAATGGATGAAATAGAGTACTAAATAGAGAGAGACTCCTAAAGTGTCAGTTATCCAGATACCTACAATATTTATTTATTTACTTACTTACTTACTTACTTACTTACTTACTTACTTACTTACTTACTTACTTACTTACTTATTTAATTACTTACTTATTTATTGGATTTGTATGCCGCCCCTCTCCAAGGACTCAGGGCAGCATACAAATCCAATATTTATATATTTATAATTATATATATTTAGCATATTTAGTTGCAAAAAGGAAGCTGTATGCTACTTCCATATACCAGCCTAATAAAGATCAATTTCAGGTTTATTTGCTTTCATCGGGTAGCCCTCTAGGCTACAGGCTTGCCTCCTGTATCATCGAAAAAAAATCACACATAATTGATGCAAGCTGATACAGGAGGCAAGCCTGTAGCCTAGAGGACTACCTGATGAAAGCAAATAAACCTGAAATAGATCTATATTAGGCTCCCTCCCTTTTCATTATCAGCAAAAATATTTTACATATTTATATCTATATCTATATATCTATATATCATCTATATATCATCTATATATCTGTATATCTGTATATATCTATATATATCTATATTTATATCTATATATCTATATTTATATTCATTCAATCATTTTTTGTAGTGGAATAAAAAGTTAGATTTTCTCTCCCCCTGGTTCTAGTCTAACACACAACCACCACATCTCACTTGCTCTCATCTTTGCATATTTTTAGAAAAGTTGATAACAATTTCTATGATGCTGATGGCATTCTGAATGCCAGGGAGAATTGTATTTTTTTAAGGAAAAGGCATTGACTCTTCCTTTACACATTCTAATAGATGTTTAAAGAAATATTTGGTACTATCCGGATTTATCCATCTATAAAAATATAGAACCCGCTAAAAATTATGCAGGATTGACTTACTTTGGAAATAAAGAAGACCAGCCAGGAATGAATCCAGGATCTCTAGTAAACCATAACAGGGCCATCAGAATGAACAGGACAAGGGTGACAATTTCAGGATAGCTGCAACAAAGACACCATGTATTGACTATCACTCTTTGAACTGATTTGCCTTAATAGTATTGGATTCAGCAAGTTCTGAGCAGTTCTGGAAAAGCGGTAGCAGAAATTTTGAGTAGTTCAGAGAGCTGTTAAATACCACCTCTGATTGGCCCCTCCATTCTCTGCCTCCCAAGTCCAAGATGATTAGGAGGAAATGGGGATTTTGCAGTATCCTTCTCCTGGAGTGGGGAGGGAATGGAGATTTTACAGTATCCTTCCCCTGCCATGCCCACCAAGCCATGCCCACAGAACTGATAGTAAAAAATAATTGAATCCCACCACTGATTGTAATATTTATTTGATAGTATTTATAATACAGTGGTACCTCGACATACGAGTTTAATTCGTGCCAGAGCTGACCTCGTATGTCGATCAATTCGTATCTCGAACCAATGCATTTAGATTTGGCTTTTCGCCCAGAGATAACTGGAAAAAATGGAATTCTTGCACCACCTAGTGGACGCTCTGCTCGTATCCCGAATTTAAGCTCGTATGTAGAACAGAAATTTTGCTTGCCTCTCTGCTCGTAACTTGGAATACTCGCATGTGGAGCAGCTCGTATCTAGAGGTACTACTGTATATCTTCTGTAGATTAGCCAAATGCATTACCTTATTGGTCCAAGTTTCTTGTATTCGTCTTTGATTACTTGTGCTGATGATTGTTCTCTAGATGTCTTTGGCTTGCCACACTGGAACATTTCTTTCAAGCTGAAATGAAAAGTGAACTGATATAACTTGTTATAATACCTGTAGATCAGAAGATAGGTTCCACTTCTGATGACTGAACTAAAGAACTTCTCAAGGACTGGGTTGGCTTTCTTCCTTTGAAAGATCTCATGGGCATATTGCAAAAAAAATGCCACAATTTCATGTACAAAAACTGATCTGCCTGGGAGAACAATCTTACCTCAACGTGAATAATGGACTAATGCTCCACGTTATGTCCCAAAGAACTGGGAAGTTTTCACTCCAGTCTAACAGGGAAGTGGAAAATTCTGATTGGTTCCTTGCCTGAATGGCTCTCTATTTAAACACCTGTCACTTTTATGCTTTTGCTGAAGTTTGCTCACTGTAACCAAATAAAGAGCTGAAGTCACTCCATCAACCTCCTGTCTCTCAGTATCATAACTCAACACCTTCGATCTTAGCTAAGCAGCAAGGCAGGTATTAGATCACTGGGCAGGATAGTTTCCATTTATGAAATTTAGTTCTAATAACTTACTTCAGAGAGGGGCGGCATACAAATCTAATAAACTATAATAAACTATAACTATAATAACTACTATTCCTTGTTTGGTATAGCATACTGCCTGAATCAGCTGTCACATTCATCCTAATGGTAAGGGTAGTGCTGACTTCTCCACTCTGCTTTGCATTATAATTTTCCATTTGCATATCAAGATAATATAATCCACATTATTGTTTTTTTCTGGAACCCTCAATATATTTGCCTTCACTGAAGTATACTATATCCACTATATTCAGAATTGTAATTGAGCAAAAATATACATAAGAAACATACATATTTCCCTTAACTTTTTTATGCCTTCATTTTTCTTCTTCCTCTATTGTTTTCTAATGTTTATTTTATACATATGCTCTTTGGGAGTAAGGATTTGTTATTTTTACCCCATGTAAACACATTCTTACACAAGATGATAATACTTTGGACGTCTCCCGTGAGTACTTACTTGAAACCCAGAAAAAGCCACAGAAGCCAAACCCAGGAGAGTATTAAAATAATAACAGTGATTGGGATGCAAAGAATAAACCAGGATCCAAAATTAATGCATTGGCAACCAGGATATCGTCTGAAAAAATAAAAATTGAGTTGGTTTTTAATATGAATAGAAAGATGTTTCTTAAACCAAGATACACAATGGCTGTACAGATGATAAACCTTAAGAGAACATATATCCAGCTTTCATCTTAATAGATGCTTACCCTCCAGGAAATAAAAATGGAACATTCACTATCAGCAATTTAGAGTCTTGCACCAATTGGCCCTTCCATAGTGAAAGTATTTTAAAATGTGTTAGTCATTGAAGTTAGTCTTTTTTAATTGTCTTCTATCAGTTAATTAAAATTCTTTTAGATAACACTTTATATCAGGGATCCTCAAACCTGACAACTTTAAGACCTGTGGATTTCAACTCCCAAAAATTATTCCAAAAAATCAATTTTTTTAAAAAAGTAAAAAATTAAAATTATAGCCTGCAGACCGGCATCAACCGAACCATGACATCGTGTCACTACTGGTTCGGACAAACTGGTCCAAATCGTCTGGTCTGAACAAATATCTATCACTAGATTGGAACAGAACTGAATAATGTTTAGTGATTCTGATAGCAGAGATTTCAGGAGGGATTGTATGGCAGCAGGTGTAAAGCCAAAAAAATAAAAACAAAATAAAATTGTTTAGTTGCCTTTCCTAGAGTTCTAGAAGCAATTTGAATGAATATAACAATTCTACATTTCTGGAAAAAAATAAGTATAGTTTAAGAATTGTGCAGTAAAACATTATTATTTATTTATTTTATTTATTTATTAATCAAATTTGTATGCTGCCCCTCTCCGTAGACTCGGGGTGGCTAAACTCTAAAATTAGTATTTTAGAGTTTAAAAATGCTTTTTTTTTTTACTGCTATGCTTTCAACCACTGTGACTGTAGGCATGATGTAATAACCATAAAAATATCCTGATTGGAAGTTAAAGATTTTGGCATAGAGCAATGCTTTCTGTTTTCTGTATCATATTTTTTAATTTATGGAAAAATGGAGAAAACTTTTATAAAAATGCATCAAACAAAATTGTTCCAAAATTTCAGAAGCAAACTATTTAACTATTCATTGCTTCAGACCAAGTTCATTTTCCAAGATTTTGAAACAAGAATTTTGATGAAAACCTAGGTCTAACTAGAAATAAATATCTAATTTAACTTTTTATTTCTCAACTGCTAACAATCAATCATTTATGATTTTCAAAAAGGATAATCTGGATAGCTTTTTAGTGTACAGTACCAGTGTCTATGGTTAGACAAAAAGCGAAACTTATTTTCTGAAATGATAAGGACTTCCAGATAGCATTTGATATATACTGTATTTTGAAAAAAGTCCTGCAACCATTGATGTATCATTCAACAATATAGAGGACAGGCTTTCTATTCCCTCAAAGGAGGCCAAATGGTGCTAGAAGATGCTAAAATGACTAATGAGAAAATAGCTAAAGAGATTTCATGTCCACAAAGCTTAAAGTTCTCAAGACATTGTTTTAAAAACCTCACTCTCTATGAGTGAATAATTCTGTGAGAATTATTCTACATAGAGAAAAATGACATTATTATATTAGCCAAAGTTATGTATCACTATGAGCCAGGAATTATGATCTGTTCAACTGGACTGTGAATAATCAGCATGGAAGCAGTCCATTCATTCATACGTGACTCCTAGCTTCACAAGAGTTAGTAAATAAAGAAGAGTTTGTTTGGAAACATGGCATTATGATTAAATCCCACCTCAGAAGGATGGAAGGATGAATCAACCTTGAGCCGGAGATGAGATTTGAACTGCTGACCTGCAGATCTAGCAGTCAGCTTTAGTGGCACTCTACCCACTGCGCCACATTGGACCCGCGTATGTGCAGGAGGCAAAATAATATTTGCTAAGGCAATAACTTTAATTTAAGCCTGACTTGTTATCTTGGATTATGGGAAGCATTTCACAATGATTATGAGCAGTAGCGGGTTGTTACCGATATGGGAAAGAACGCTGCACCAGTAGTGATCATTGTGCTGTATGCACACCTTTGGTTATCTTGCATGCCTGCACATGTGTCCCAGTGTGTTTTTGTTTCTGTGCATGCACAGAAAGCAAAACCTTGTGAGGGAATGCATGCATGAGATTTCAATGATTTTTTGCTTCCGTGCATGCGTGGAAGCAAAAACCCCCACCGAAATCTCACTCACACACGTGTCCCCTCACAAGATTTTGCCTCCTGCACATACGCAGATCCAATGTGGCGCAGTTGGTAGAGTGCCACTAAAGCTGACTGGTAGATCTGCAGGTCAGTAGTTCAAATCTCAACACCAGCTCAAGGTTGACTCAGCCTTCCATCCTTCCGAGGTGGGTAAAATGAGGACCCAGATTGTGGGGGCAGTAGGCTGGCTGTGTTAAAAAGTGCTATTGCTAACATGTTGTAAGCCGCCCTGAGTCTAAGGAAAAGGGCAGCATTAAAAAATAAAATAATTTATATAATTTATTATATATATGTGTGTTTGTGTGTGTGTGTGTGTGTGTGTATCACATGTTTTTTGCTGAAATTTTAAAATTAAGGGAGATTAGGATGGCACCATTTTGGCCTTGTTCTGGCCTCATCAGCTAGCCACACCCTTACTGGGATTTGATCCAGCACCTCGTAAGGCAGAGAATTAACCTCTAGGCCACCAGACCTGATCCCTTCAGCTCTGTACCAGGGAGGAGCTACATGTTTTTTACGTCGGATCACCCTGGTATATTGAAGGAACGTCACAGCTCCTTTTTGCCTCTAGGCCCAACCCAGGGCCATTTCAAGGCAGTTAATTTATTCATAGCCGACAACTATATTCTGTATGTATCACATGTTTTTTGCTGAAATTTTAAAATTAAGGGAGACTAGGATGGCACCATTTTGGCCTTGTTCTGGCCTCATCAGCTAGCCACACCCTTACTGGGATATATATAGTTGTCAGCTAAAAAAACATTTGACATATATATATATATATATATATATATATATATATATATATATATATATATATATAACACGATTAACAGCCCCTGAATATGAGTTAAAAGTGCAATATAACTGCTAAGAGTCATCTGATTGTGGAAGGTAAAAAAATTACTTAAACCAAAAACAATAAATATTTGTAGCAGGAGAGCCTATCATTCCAGACAAGTAGTTGTCCAATCTCTTCTTAAAAATCTCCAGTGATGGAGCACCCACAACTTCTGAAGGCAACCCATTCTAAACTTCCTCTTCTGATAGTTTTACCTAATAGAAAGGTTTATATGCACATATAATTTATTATGTCAGGATTGTAGCATGGAAATGTGACTAGTCTGAAATGAATATGCATCTCAATATATATATATATACAGTGGAACCCCGACATAAGAGCTGCTCTTCTTAAGAGCAACTCGAGATAAGAGCTGGGAGGGGAGAGATATTTTTGTTCTACTTACAAGCCCAAATTCGAGATACAAGCGCCAAGGAGCTGTCTCCTGAAGCCAAACGCTAACTTCCGCGTTCGGCTTCAGGAGACAGCTGCGAAGCGGCGCGCGTGTTTTAAAAGGTTGCAGCCGGCCTGGGGGGCTCGGGGGGGGGGGGTGCTTGCAGCTTTCTTTCTTGCTCTTTTTCTTTCTCTCTTTTACCTTCCCTTCCTCTATTTCTTCTTTTCTTTCTCCTTCCCACCTTCTTCCCTCCCTCCCTCCCTTCACTCATTCCTCTCTTACTCTCCCCTTTCATAAGTTTCCTTGCTTCCTTCCTCTGTTCCTGTCCCTTCCCCCTTTCTTTCTTTCTTTCTTTCTTGCTCTTTTTCTTTCTCTCTTTTACCTTCCCTTCCTCTATTTCTTCTTTTCTTTCTCCTTCCCACCTTCTTCCCTCCCTCCCTCCCTTCACTCATTCCTCTCTTACTCTCCCCTTTCATAAGTTTCCTTGCTTCCTTCCTCTGTTCCTGTCCCTTCCCTCTTTCCTTCCTTCCTTCCCACCCTCCGTCCATTCATTCACCCATTCCTCTCTTGATCGCTTAAAGCCGGTCCCTGGTGCAAAAAGGGTTGGGGACCTCTGTCCTACAGGATTGGGTGGCAGAGAAGTTGAACATATGTAAATTTAAAAGTTTAAGAAAGTTTACAAGTTAAGTGAAAGAAACTTCATTATTCATTTATATGTACATGTACATTTCTTCATTAAAAACATGTGTTTCTGCATAATTTAGACTAACTTTGTGAGTTTTTTTAGGGCTGGAACCAATTAAAATTATTTACATTAATTCCTATGGGGAAAAGTCGTTCGAGATAAGAGCTGCTCGACTTAAGAGCCCAGGTCCGGAACGAATTAAACTCGTATCTCGAGGTATATATATATTTAAAATATTAAAAAATGGGCCTAAATAGAAAGGGACCAAGCTCAGCTGTCCCACCAAAGCAAAGCCTTCCAATGTATTACATAACCATTATTACCTACTTGAACAAACTACTTGCTCAGCCAATTTTCACTAATAAATTCCCAGGCTAAAAGGAGCCTATCTTTGCCCTTAAGGACTTGGACTATTACAGACAATGATATGAAAGAGCGTTGGAGTCTTGTCTTTGAACAACTCCATCCCTTCTTGACTTTCTTTCATGGCTATTGTCATGCACTGTCATTTTCATTAAGGAACAGCTACTGATGTATAACTGCAATGACAAAATTGCTCTAGCCTAGATATGAGACTGCAAACGGATTTTCATTATCTTAACAATGTTCTTAGGAGTTTAGGTTATTTAAGTTTCAAGAGAAGGGCATCCTTCTACCTCCCTCTCTGCAACCCTCCTCCAATATGAATAGCAAAACTATATCATACCTAAGTGGAACTCAGAAACCAGCTGTATCATGGAGAGCTATAAAGCCTAAGGATATTAATGCATTTTAGCAATATTTCTTTATCCTGGGCATTCATTTTCCCTCTGCTGCTCAATTCATTACCTTTCCAATTCCATAGCTCTCCATCTTCTGCCTTTTCCCTGAATTAATTTTCCTTAGAACTACCTGTTTACTCAAGCTATTTATTAGAGCCTGCTCTATAGGTTGTGTGCTTGGTTGGAACCCCAAGAATGTACACGCATCTTAAATTATGAGTTGAGAAAGCTGTAGCTGTTCGCATTCATTTTTGCTGCCCTTCCATGCCTTCAGCAAGGCAAATCTGGATTCCTAATTATTATAGACTCAAATAAAAAAGAATGGGCTAAAGGAATAGATGAAAAGGAAGGGATTTATTCATTAGTTCCTTGTGTCCCTCCCTATTTTTTTGAACTTTCTTTTTAAAGCAAAAGTTAGAAAACCAAGCTATATGGGAAAATCAGGCCAGAAAAAGCACCCAGTTATATAATAGCTTTTATTAATCAATTAATATGATCAAGCTTATGTCTCCAATTGGAAATACAGTGGTACCTCATGATACGAACTTAATTGGTTCCAGGAAAAGGTTCGTAAGGTGAAAAGTTTGTAAGACGAAACAATGTTTACCATAGGAATCAATGTAAAAGCAAATAATGCGTGCAAATCCTTCAGGAAAATCCCAAACTTTAGAAGGGAGGCGAACAGAGGGCAGGGAGGAGCAGGTAAAGGGGGCGGGTGGAAGAAGCAAGGCTAGGCTAAAGGGTGAGTGGGAAGGAAGAAAGGCAAGTGGGGCGCCCCACCATTTTCTTTCTTCAAAAGACACTCTTTCAGTGCCTCTGCAAGCATGCTGTTCTCTGCAAAATCTTTCCCCCTCCAAGCCGCCCCTCCCTTTTCTTTCTTCAAAAGACACTCTTTCAGTGCCTGCAAGCACGCTGTTCTCCTACTTTTGTTAATGCAAAGTCTTTCCCCCTCAAAACCGCCCCTCCCTTTTCTTTCTTCAAAAAAGGGGGGGAAAAGAAACCCCTTCATCCCAGCAGCAGCGGCTTGGGTTCATAAGATAAAAATAGTTCGGAAGAAGAGGCAAAAAAATCTTAAACATCGGGTTCGTATCTTGAAAAGTTCGTTGGAAGAGACGTTCGTGAGATGAGGTACCACTGTATCTAATGGAACTGGCGGGGGAAACATGTAGGCAAATGATTACAGGCAAATGTAATTGCTATTTGGAAATCATTTCTGGATTTCTTGTCAGAAGCTGAAAGAAGTAGAAAGCTGATTTTGAGATTTGACGATTGGTATTATATGGGCTTATCAAAATAATGTAGACAAATGTTAAGAGAGTAAGTCTGATGTATTCTTATCTCTATATCTCTACTAAAGAAAGTCAGAAGTCTTTCTTTTTCCATGTTTCTTATTTTTCCCCTCCTTTTTCCTTTTCTGTACTTTACTTCATTTCTGAGCTAAATGTCTATGGAGATTTTCATTCCGGTCGTGGTTGTCCCAAAGGTGCTTTTTCAAAAGGCAAGTGAACTGCTTTTTCAATGAGGAAGATATAAATCTCTCCATTCTCCAGTATTCAGTCAGAGCTGAAGATGCTTCTTGGATGAGAAGTGAAATGTCTTCAAGAAGAAAAAAATGAAGAAAGCCCTGTTGCCTTTTGAAAAAGCATCTTTGGGACAATTTTTCTCAGCTCTCTTCCTTTTCTATTTTTATTTATCTTTTAATATTGCATTTTAAAAAAATTGTCTTCTAGCTGTCTGACTCCAATGAAAACAGTAGCATTGTAAACTGCTATAACAATTATCCTAGAACCTTCTCAATATCATATATTAATAAATTGTTGCAGCAATTCCTGATTAGCATATGCAAATGCTAATTCTATTGTTGCTGGGAATTAATATGAATGGAACATGCACATATAATTCCCAGGGATCAAGACAAACTCACACAAGGAATTAGAGGGGATACAGATTTTGCTATAGTCCATTGGTTTATATTCAACAAGATTTTAAAACGTTTGTGTCCTGGCTTATTTGATCATACAGTATGTAAGCTTTTCTTTTATTGCTTTGAAGTTCATATATTCTTCTGTGTAAAATTCGGCCTTCAGTGATGCAACTTTGAATGAATTACAAGTGGCAGATGGACAATATTCCTGGCAATTGGAAATCATTTTAGCAGATTAGAAATCCTTGGGATGTAGAGTGAAAGTGGCAGAATGTTCCTGATTGTTATCTATGTTAAGGAAAAGTATTGCAGTTTATATACTGTGTGTGTATTCAAATGATTCACCACAAAGCTTTACCTGAAAGGCTATGTTATATGGATAACATTTCATTTAGGGAATATTTTTGAAACGACACCAGCATTTTCAAATGTATTAATAAAAAATAGGAAGGAGGAGGGAAGGAATAGTAGCCAATTTGACAAATAATTATTCCAACCAAGATTACTGATTTATTATTAACTGAGTCTTCGGAGAGGGGCGGCATACAAATCTAAATAATAATAATAATAATAATAATAATAATAATAATAATAATAATAATAAATCCCAGGGGACAGCAGAATTGAGGAGAAGCAGCTAGAGAAATTAGTGAAATACGAAGATCTAAAAATCGAGCTGCAACGACTCTGGCATAAGCCAGTGAAAGTGGTCCCAGTGGTACTTGGCACGCTGGGCGCAGTGCAAAAAGATCTCAGCGGACATTTGAAAGTCATTGGAATTGACAAAATCTCAGTCAATTGCAAAAGGCCTCTTTACTGGGATCGGCACACATAATTTGCCGCTACATCACGCAGTCCTAGGTGCTTGGGAAGTGGGCGACTGGTGATGAAATATGAAATCCAGCATAGTGATCTTGTTTGCTGTGTTGTATTGACATAATAATAATAATAATAATAATAATAATAATAATAATAATAATAAACATTCTGTCATTCTGAGCTGTGTAATGCTCTTTACACTGTGTTTTTATGAATGTCATAAAATCTTCTATGGATGCTAATCCTGCCAGTCATATTTTATCTCCTATTTGTATAGAGTGTAATCTAAGCACTTACACATTTAAAGAACTGGGAGAAAATTATAAAGATACGCTCATAATATGAAATGAAATTCAGCATTTCTTCCCACAGATATAAGGAGCATAGAAATAATGCCTCGTGTACTTAGAAACACATAAACAATGACTGTGGTTCATACAAACAGTAATTAATTTTACCATAATTGGATAAAAAAGGTGATGTGATACAGACAGGTAATCTAGAAGAGCAGGGTAAAGCAAATTACTTACATGGAAAATTATTCTATTTGGGATATATATGATCTTACACGCAGGTCTTTGGAGTTAGCTAACCATAATGTGGTAAGCACCAGGGATGCAAAGAATGAGAACGATAAAAGGCAATTTCCAATAAAAACAGTTTTGTACAAGTGAAGAGCTCCAAATTTGAATACAGAGCTCAAGACTTCTGTCTGGTTAGATACATCAGTGAAGAAAACCCTTCTGCTGACTTCTTCCCTATAAAAGTTTTAGGAGGTAAAATCTCTCATTTTAGCATTGACATCCAAATGGAGAAATGTTAAATTATTGGGAAGCACAGCATTGACACAAATTAACTTAAATGGATAGAAGAGCAGAATTTAAATTATTTAAATTTAGGAACAAAATACTTGAATTAATTTTCTTACGTATTAAATTGTTCTGCAAATATTAAGTTGGTTGATGTCCCAGTGATGGTAGTCAGTCCTCCAATAGTGGATGAATAGGCAACACACAAGCACATGATTTTGCATATCATATGGTCTTTTTTGTTCCGGTACCGTCTTTCAGACTGGCTCAGTTCTGAATTCTGTTTAAGTAGAAATCAAAGAAATACAATGAACAATTTTCATATTAGCCTATTAAAATCAGCCTTCCCTAGTTCAATGATTAATCTTTTTTTCTGTAATTTTTTCAAAGTTTAGGAAGCTGCAGAATAAAGTAACTCTTCCACTTTCCCTAATTCTTCTTTCAATAAGGGGGGGGGGGATCAAGTCCTATCCCTAAGTTTCTAGTTTTCAGTTTGATTACATTTAAGCTCTTCATTGTCAATGTAAACTCTGAAAATGGTAAATTAGCCAATAATAAAAGACAACACAGTTCTGATGATACTATAATGTCTTATTTGCACAGTAAAAAACTATATATAGAAGCTTTCACTACAAGCTCATAAGTTTCATTTTCAAATAATAAATTAATAATTCACAATTTGCCCAGTAATTCAAATTATAATTTTTAAAAAGCTAACTATGATCTCATAAACACTGACCTCTCATCTCTTGATTGACTAGTCACTGGCTGTAACACTGCTAAAGACCACTACATTATTTCCTTACATGAAGTCAAAAGTGTATGTATGTATATATGTATGTATGTATGTATGTATGTATGTATGTATGTATGTATGTATGTATGTATGTATTGATTTGATTTGATTTGATTTGTATTAAACTATATGTACCTCTAATAACTCCCAAAACCAGGAAAAACAAACTACCCATAACAATAAGGAAGCTCCAAGCAAAAAAACCAAAAACACAACCCACCTCCAACAGCTATCCTGAACTTTGCAAAAGAGCCTTTTGTGCCATGGCCCCTGCCCTTTGGAACATCATGCTGTAGAAAGTGAGAGCTGCCTCCTCTCTTCTGGCCTTCAGGATATCTCTTATAACACGGCAATGCCAATAGGCGTTTAGTTATTAAAGACTAAGACTTGCTGGTGAAGTAACAGAGAAGGCACCACCACTTCTTTGCTCCAAAACCATAGCTTTTTCAGCTTGCCATAATCTTTTGTAATTTTAATCTTTTTATATTTGTAATTGATGTAATATTTATAGCTTTTATGTTGTAAGTCACTTAGAATCATCTGAAACTGTGAGATGAGCAGCATATACATATAATAAACAGTAATAATATTGGGAATATTTATATATAGAATAGCAATAACTTAATTAGGAATAAATTGCCGTCCCAGCTCTATGGAACTAACTCCCCCCTGCCGATGTCCGTATTGCTCTCACCCTACTGGCCTTCCGAAAGGCTGCGAAGACCTAGCTTTGTCGGCAGGCCTGGGGGCCATGAATTTGACATCTGTCATGGCCAAATTGTATTGAATGGTATTGTTGAGTGGTGAGTTTTTAAACTGGGTTTTATGGTTTTAAATATTTATATTTGACTTCTTTTTTATTTGTATTTGTATCTTTTTTTATATTGTTGTAAATTGCAACTGAATCCTTCAGGATTGGGCTGAATAGAATTCGAATTAAATAAACGAACGAATGAATGAATGAATGAATTGTCCCAACTGTCTGAGGAAGCTGAAATTTTCAAAATGACTTTGAGATGTTCTCCTTTGTCTTAATAAGCAAATTACTTTGAAATTTAAACACTAGACTACCTGCCTGTTTTAACTTATCTGGAAAATCACAAACATTGTAGATGTCATATTGGTTCATATTAATAATTATATAATATTATTCAATTGACTTTATAACCAAAACCATAATATGTTAATCTGACTGTAATAACTATACTAATCTTTAAAATAAGTGGGATAAATTATTTAAGTACCTTTTCATTTTCAATGTCACACACAGCTTGAGAAGTACCATTGCTGTATCTGGAAAGAAATATTTGCAGCAGTAATTATTTTAGTGCTAATAAGAAAGGTAAACTATATTAATATCTTGCTACTTTTCTCTCCCTCTCCCTCTATATATATTACCCTTCAACTTTAGTAGATTTCCAATCAGGTGAGTCGCATTCACTAATATTTTCTGTGAAAACAAAAACAAAATGTTCAAATGAAGGGGTTGTTTTTTCCCTCAGATTATCTTTTTCCAAGTGAGGCTAAACATTTGTTGAAATTACTTACCTTCAAGTTCCAGGGCAGGATTAATGGTTCCATTTGCACATGTCATATCCATTGCATCTACTTCGGCCTCTGCACTAATGATTTGCTGAGCCACCGCCTCTACAATTGGCATCACCATAGCAGCAGTAGAGGTGTTGCTAAGCCACATCGATAGAAATGCACAGCTGACCATGAACCCAAGGGTGAGCCTGAAATAATAGTGAAAAGTTCATCTATGTCTGCTATTAATATAAAGTAATTATAATAAGACTATTAAAAATAATTTGAGTTAGCACCTCCTGACCTTCTACTAAAGTTTCTAATTTATTTCTCTCTTTCTTTCATATATATATATAATAAATTGCCGTATTTTTCAGATTATAAAACATAACGGAATATAAAATGCACCTTAATTTTTGGGGAGGAAAATAGGGAAAAGAATTTGCTTCCCAGATATTCATTTGGCTAATATCCTTAGTCTGGGCAGCTTCAGCACATTATATATTGTTCCCTGGTTAGGGCTTTAAGAAAACATTATTCGGAGAGAGTAACAATGAAAGAGCTTGCAAGCCAGTAAGAGCTAGGAACATCATTAGCACCTGGAAAGAAACATTTGGAGCAAGTAGAGCAATGAAAACCCCCTGCAAAGACTTAGGGCTTGGAAAACATTCTTCTCAGAGAGTAACAATGAAAGAGCTTGCAAGCTGGTAAGAGCTGGGAGCATTGTTTGCACCTTGTTAGGGCTGGAAAGAAACTTATTCGGAGCAAGTTAGAACAATGAAAAAAACCCGGCAAAGACTTAGGGCTTGAAAAACATTCTTTGCAGAGAGAAATAATGAAAGAGCCTGCAAAGTAAGAGCTGGAAAGATTATTAGCAGCTAGTTAGGGCTGGGGGGAAAAGCTACAGTGTATAAGACAAACCCAAATTATCAGCTTCTTTTAGGGAGGAAAAAGGTGCATCTCATACTCTGAAAAAGGCAGTACTTGTTCTTTCTTTTTTTATTTCTTCTTCTACATTGTTGTGTACAATAGTTTTACATTCTTCTATACTAATTTATCTTAAATATTTCATACTGGTCAATCAAAATTGACAGTTCAAACTCCTCTTTTACCTATTCTTTCTCTATTCCAGCCATTTATATACTTTATTCCATACTAAGTAAAATTCGTTTTTTTCTTTTTCTTTTATTTTCTTCATTAATGTGTCCATTTCAGCACAATTCAATATTTTTCTAATTATGTCTTCATCTTTTGGTATTTCCTAATTTTGTCCAGAATTGCGCATATTATATTCTTGCCACTGTAATAATATGGATAATCAGATACTATGTAATTCCTTTCTCAGTAGCTGTATTATGATCCATAGGTGGGTTCCTCCCAGTTCAGATCAGTCTCAGAGCAGCACTGTTACAAAGCAATCATTCCATCTCTTTTTATATATGCATCATTGAAATGGGCAAAATATTGCCATTTTGTAACAATGCTCCTTTTTTCATTTGTACATAAGTGTACTAGCGTGCCTTCTGTCCCCTGTCCTTAATGTTCTTCATTTTTACTAGTTGCATGTATTTTAATATTATTATTTCTAATATTCTTTTTCAATTTTTTGACTTTTACTAGTATCATGTATCTTAATATTATCATCATATCTTTACTTAACAAAACAAATAAATAAAAATAAATAAATAAATAGAAATTTTGATGAAAACATCAGATCCTATGTATCAGAGGAGGATTCTAACTTACATTGCCACCAGTTCACTTCCTCCCATGCTACATGGCTATGTGTGTATTCATGTGTGTGTGTGCACATTCACAGTTCCAAAAACTCTGCTTCTGAGCATGCGCAAAAGCAAAAACCAGCAAAAAATAGCACCCCCCCCAAAAAAAAATGGTAGTTGCCACAGACCAGCACTGACCGAACAGCTCTGTAACGTCACCACTGGTTTATTACCGGTTCTATAGGACCTTTAGGAACCCAGCTCTGCTATGTATGCCTCTAACAATGACTAAGAGAAGATATACAAATTAAATTGTCAACATATTCAATTTTCAAATGTTGATGTTTTTTCTCAAGTGTTCTATACATGAAATTTTCACACAATAATCTATTATTATTCTTTTTATATCATGCATACATAATATGTATATTTCAATTGGCTATACTTTCAAAGATATCAACATTAAAATAACCTAGAACCAATTTTATCGGTAACATGATCTCAGTGAACTCAGTGAACCATGGGAGAGAAGTCAAGCAAGCATGATGAAATACCATCGCTTTCTGGAGAAAAAGAAGAGAAGATGAAAAAAGTACTACAAAAATACTGCCCAATAAATTCAAGTCACTTGACTTTTTCAAGTTATGTGAGTTTTCTCAGAGAATGATAAGCAAAGCAACTTTGAATAATATTTGAATGAACAGATGCATTTAACTCATTGAACTGAATCAAGGATGAAGATTCATTAGATTTTTCCACACCGAATAGCTGAATAGATTTAATTCAGCTGATAGTTCATGAATAATGATAATAATTTATTAGATTTGTATGCCACCCCTCTACAAAGACTCCAAAGGTTCTAAATTTATACCATAATGTAAAAGCTGTAATGTACTACTCTACATTCTAGTAAAGACAAAATTTACAAATAGGAGATTCATTAAATGGGATTCTACCCAGGGTTGGGTTTTAATTTACCTCAATGCTGGTTTGCATCCTCCCAAGCCATGTGGGTGTGCCTCATGGGTGCACACATGCGCAGTACCAAAAAATAATAAAAAAATAAATAAAAAAGCCAAAATGGCAACACATTTGCAATGCCAGAAACTTGGCTTCTGTGTATGCTCAGAAGAAAAAAAATTACCCCCTGCCCATTTAAAAAAATAAAAATAAAAATGATGGTGGTGCCCACAGACTGTCACCAACCGAACCAGTTCCACTATGTTATTGTGATATCACCAATGGGTTATTACCAGTGTTGGGTGAACCAAACCTGCAAAGTTTGGGCTCGTGCCAAACTTTGCAGTGTTTGGCATGCCGAACCCAAACCCGAACTTTTTAAAAAGTTCGGGTAAAGTTTGGGTTTGGGTTTGGCCGAACACCGCGAAACGCCACCACCCAGGAGGAGAGTGGGGAATCCCATCGTGGGATTTCCTACCTCCTTTTGCTTGCAGCGCTGCAAGCAAAAGGAGGTGGGAAATCCCATGAAGGGATTCCGGAGGCGGGGCTTTGACGTCATGGAGGCTACTTCCTGGCCGGCCGAAACAGGGAGGAAGGAGTCTCTGTGATGTCAAAGCCCCGCCCCCAGAATCCCTTCATGGGATTTCCCACCTCCTTTTACTTGCAGCACCGCTGTGGCATCCTTTTCTGTAAAAATAAAAGGAAGCACCTCCTTGTTTATTTTTACAGAAAAGGACACCGCAGTGGCTTGCTGCAAGCAAATGTTCAGGTTTGGGTTTGGGTTTGGGTTTGGGTTCAGGTTCGGCGAACTCACCCGAACTTCATGGCAAAGTTCGGGTGAGTTCGCTGAATCCAAATTTCATTTGGTTCACCCAACACTGGTTATTACCAGTTCAGGCAAACCAGTCTGAACCGGGAGGAAACCACTTCTGATTCTACCTTTAAATATTTTTGTTATATGATGTATGAAATGCCCAAATGGGTGAAGAAATATTACTGAAATACCCTCAATTACTGCATTTTTCATGTTTCAAATTAATTAATATTGTCTTTCAAGATCCTGAGGTTTTTCGTATTAGGCCATTTCTTAACATCCACCCCCTCCCCAGTGTTTTAAAAAAACCCTGACTTGTGTAATGGTCTCACTTTTCTATTTGGAAACAAGGCAGGAGTAGAAATCAAATCTTGGATTTGCCAACAGAAGTAAACAATAGCCAATCGCCAGCCATTAACACACTAATCAACCAATAGGAAGGCACCACATAAATGTGACTCATAAAATAACACAAAGCACACATTCTAGTAGAAAGAAGTTCCCTGACAATGGGCTCCAGAATGAGTCCAATATCTCTGAAGATTAACTCTCTGGTCCTGGTGACTGACTAAGACTGGATCTTGTAACATTATCCTGGGAGATGTATATTTGCCTCCATTTGTGAAAAATAAATAATTCCACATGTACAATTGGGAATTGCTTTACCATAATGTGACAGTTGTTCTGTATGTTTCTATTAATCTTTTGTTTTTGGAATCTTGCTTTGTATTTTATCTTATTTCAAGAATGTCTATGGGGGATGGGACAAAAAAAGTTGAATGACCATTTCAACCTCATGATCAAAGCCCTGTGTGTATATAAAAAAAGGAAGTAAGGCTCTGATAGTGCATTTTTAATATGACTCCTTGTCTTTTTAAAACACACACACACACACACACACACACACACACACAAAGAGACGTGCAGGAGATGATCCCATTCATTTTTGTAGAGTTTCTTTGGTGCCTAATGGCTATGGTTTCTGCCTTAGTTTCTTGCATCCGAGTCCAACTAATTCTTTTCTGTAAAGATTCTCCAAGAATGCTATGTAATCTTCTATTTCCAATAAGCTTTTGCTGCCAGCTCCTGAACTTTCTTTTCCAACTGAGAAATTACATCCTTGGAACACCTGCTCAGTTACTAACACAGCACATTTGCTGACAATACTTTTATTTTAGTTTGAAATAATAATAGCATAAGAATTTTCAGCAATGTGCCAACATGGAAACACATCAAATCAAATTCTTACTATAGAACAGCAGCCACTGACTTGGCTTTTCATTGGGATAACCTTGAACAATTTTGTACAATTGATCCCATGGTACAATGCAAATGAAAGGCAATTCTGGGACAAATTCAATTTGTGATATTGCTCCATTTTTAATACAATTAATGATTACCATGTATGAATACATCATGTTTTAATTTAGACCAAGCAGCACTAGACTAAGTAATTGTTAAAGACCGTAAACATCTTTAAAATCTGTGATGATGAAAATGCAATCATTGTAATGAGTAATTCAGAAAAAGTAGACTTTTAACCTTATGAAAAAAATGTTTTAACAGTGTAACTAATGTAAATTGTAACATGTTACAAAAACACCTGCATGACTCCATGTTATTAAAAAAATTAAAAAATCCCAGTACTGTTATCAATCAGGATGTAATCAAAGGCTTGCTATAATACGATAAAACAATTTCCGCCACAAATATTTTCTAACAATGCAGCAGCAGCAGCAACTTTTGTTGTTGTTTTGTTTTTTGTTTTGTCTTGTTTTGTTTGTTTTGTTTTAAGAGCTATTTCAAATGATCTCAAATCATGTAGTAAGAATAGCTAGATCATCCTAGGCAATTAATTTCAAGCTCTAAGTATTGGGAAGTCAACTGAACCAATGCCTTTTTACCAAAGTACTTCTGACATCTATTGATCCTCTTCCTCAACCTCTCTACAATTGATGGCCACACTGGGATATTCTCTTAATAAGGGAAACCTAATAACAGCCTTTATACCATAGGTTTTGCAACCTCTTCAAAGAGGATATAACTTTTTGAACTTGTCAAGGAGTGTGAGAGCCTTATTTTCTTCCTTTTATTCCAGCCCACTGTGTGAAAGACCTGGGTAGTATACATCGTCAATAACCCACAACAATTCAAACTACAGAATAAAAGACTGTAGCATAAATCAGCATAAATAAAAAGACTGTAGCATAAATCAGCATAAATAAAAAGAGTTGGGATTACTATATTAAATTAATAATACACTTTTAAAGCAAGGAGAGAGGCAAGCAAAAATGTCCTAATGGTGAAAACAATTAAATAGCGGAATGGCCTGCCTTCAGAAGTTGTGGATGCCCCATCTGTGGAGGCTTTTAAGAAAGGACTGAACAGCCACTTGTCTAAAATGGTAAAGGATCTTCTGTTCAAGCAGTGGGTTGGATTAGGAGACCTCTAAGGTCCCTTTTCCAACTTAGTTATTCTATGTTATTATTATTAAAATATTTTGTCCCAGTCCCTTTTACATCATAGCCCCTGGAATATTGTTCAAAGGTGTGTTTGGCTCTCATATCTACAAAAATTGGGCATGCCTTACATAAATAGGAACTTTGGCACACAGAAGGTTTTACAGTTTGAGAAGAACATACACACATCTAATATGTTGATGTACTCATTTAAACCTGGTCAATTTTTATTTTCACCAAGCAAGACAAAAGTAACCATAAATAAGCCAGGTAAAATAATTCTTGGGTTATAAATAATAATTATTGATAAATTATAAATCATATACATTATATTAAAATTAATTTTTGGAAACAGCCTTCAAGATCTCCCCCGCTATTTTTGACTACATAGCTATATCCTATATTTTAAACTACTAATCATTAGTTGAGGAGCTTTCAATTAAAACAAATTGCTGTTGTTATATCGTAACAGTTTTTTAAAAAAATAGAAAGTATAAAATACATCAATTATATGTTTTAAACAATTTTAAATAGTGGTGTGTATTTGTTTGTTTTTTGCTGTATGAAACAAAAGAGCTTTGTCACATATTTTAAACCACTAATTGGTTCTCAGTTACTATTACTGTTAAATTACTGTAAACAGTTTGTTATCACAAACTGTTTTCAGAATCTCTGCGACGACCACCAAATATTTCAACGTAATTTTATTATTAGATTTGTTCCATTGTTATACTGTTTTTATTGTTGTTGTGAGCCACCCCGAGTCTTCGGAGAGGGGCGGCATACAAATCTAATAAATTGAATTGAATTGAATTGAATTTCCTGGAGACTTTGCAGGAAGTCTATAACTATTATCAACTGCTATCCACTGCTTTCATACCAAAGCTTAGCTTTTGATGGTTTGGTGAAAATACCAATAGTAAAAGCGTATGTGCTTCCTGAGAGCTGCAGCTGGCTTTCTGATTGATACAGGTGTCATTCCTCTGCTGGCTGATAAAATAATAGATTTCTTTGTTCTTCCACTGTGTAGGCACCAACAGTTATTGGGCCATGCTTAAATTCTGGATAATATCAGCTTATTATGCCTGCTATTAAAAAAATTGGGTTACAACTATTTTTGCAAAAGATTGTGGATGAGAATGAATTATGTATGTAATTATAAAAATGCAAATGAATCTTTCTGTCTTCTGCCAATCCTTGCTTTTGATCTCTCCTTGATCTAGATGCAATTAAATCAATATAATTAATCTTATTTTAATTATTCTATTCAATTTTGATGCTGCCCAACTCAAACTAACGTTGAGTGGCTCACTACAATAAAATAACAACAAAGCCAGAAAATTAACCATAAGGAGCATAAAAATCACTATAAGATAATCAGAAGATGGCAATCCAACAATGAAACAAACAACACAGAGGAGTCCAATCCACTCTAATCCAAGGGCAGGGTAATATTATCATCTAATGTGGAAATGTATGTATCTCTTGGGGGATCTCATTCCAGAAGACAGGTGGCACTACATCAGTAGTGTGTTTCCTAAATTGCAAAAAATTAATCTACTCTGTTGGATTGTACTAGATGGGCAGAAACCATAAAAGGTTGCATGCATAGATACTGTATATAAATATATTAAATACATCATTACTTTGGATTATATGCATCTGCTAATTGTATTGTTACTTTTTTCGGAGGCATCTTCTTCCTATCAAAAATGTGAAATGCATTTTCCTGATGCAATTTTGACATATTCTTTTTCTCCTTATATCCTCCAGAGTTCTCCTGTCTGTTTTTATTTATTGCCTACTTCAGACAGGCAGGAAAAGTGAATCAAGAATTTGATTTACCAATAGAGCTATACTGTATAACCAAACAAAGGTTGTATAGTTTACCTTATAAATACAGGTAGTATCTTTTTAGGGGCATGATAGCTCACTGGTTAAAGACACTAAACTTGTCACCTGGAACACTGACAGACCGAGTTCAAGATCTGAAGCCATGCAAAAGGGTGAGCTTCCATTATTTCCCTCAGCTCTTCCCAGTTTGAAAGCACACAAATACAAGCAGATAAATAAGAAAGCACTTTGGTAGAAGATAACAGTGTACTGTGACATGGCTTGACATATAGTCATGCCAGCAACATGACCATGGAAGTATCTTCAGAGAATGCTGGCTCACTTGACTAAGAAATGGAGATGACTGGACAGGGGAAACCTTTACTTTTATCTTTACTGGACTGAGTGTATACCCTGTTTTCCCCAAAATAAGACATCCCCTGATAATAAGCCCAATTGGGTTTTTGAGTGCATGGCAATAAGGTCAAGCACTATTTTAGGGTTCCAAAAAATATAAGACAGGGTCTTAATTTTGGGGAAACACAGTAGTATGTGTGTGTGTTTTTTCACTAGTATTTTTTTTCCTGGGGAGTGGGCTACTTTTCTCCTGGACTTTTCTACTGGAAAAGAGAAAAGGAAAGTTGTGAAAGGACAGACAGCCTATTGTATGGATTAGAACAACTAGTAGCCCTTGACCAGTGATGGGTTGCTGCCTCCATGGGGGTAGTAAATTTATTTATCTATCTATCTATCTATCTATCTATCTATCTATCTATCTATCTATCTATCTATCTATCTATCTATCTACCTACCTACCTACCTACCTACCTACCTACCTACCTACTTACTTACTTACTTATTTATTTGATTTGTATGCTGCCCCTCTCCGCAGACTTGGGGTGGCTAACAACAATGATAAAAACAGCATATTACAATCCAATCCAATACTAAAATAACTATTTATTGAATACTTAATTTTTGTTTTTATTGTCCTTCCTTCTCTAGTACCTTAGTATGATCCTTAATTACTTTTAAATAATTAAATAGTATGTTTTTACCCATAAACGCTTCAATAATTTTAATTATTATCTAGAACTGAACTTTTATAGCAATTAAAGAAATTTGAGCTACTTGCCTAATCTGTTATCATACTGAACCTTGTGGGTTCAGTACAAAACCTTAAAATGTTACTGTGCTCCTAAACAAACAATGCTCTCTATCATTTGTCCTTTTTGTGGCTATTCAAATAATGTGACTTAATCAACTGAAAAAGAGTCCAAGCACCTATTTGAAAACTTATCTTGGTTGGTAAGCCACTTCCACCAAGTCACATGACCTTAAAGCCACCCATCAGTCATTATGAAGCCACTCCCACCTGGTCACATGGCCAGCAAGCCACTCTTACCCGGTCACATGACCATCAAGCCACACCCACACAATAAGCCACACCCACAGTGTGGTAGTAAATTTTTTTGCAGCCTTTCACTGTCCTTGATTTACAACAGTTGGTTTAGTGACCATTCAAATTTACAACAGCACTGAAAAAAGTGACTTACGACTATTTTTCACAATTATGACTGTTGCAGTATCCATATGGTCAGGTGATCAAAATTCAGACACTTGGCAACTGATTCATATTTAGTTTAGTTCACTTTACTCTCATTGCACTTTGTACAATGGAATCAAATGCCATCTTCAGTGTACACTATAACTATAAAAACAAAACACAAACACACATCCTTCACATTCTGTACAATTGACCTGAAAACCCAATATTGAACTATACAGTAGAATTCAATATAGTTACTGACCTGGGATAGAAGCTGTTTTTCAGCCTATTTGTCCTTGTTTTTATTATCCTGTACCGTCTGCCAGATGGTAATAGTTTAAAAAATATATATTCCCAGGATAAGATGGATCTTTAAGAATGTTTTGAACTTTCTTAAGTCTTCCAAAGAGGGAAAGGGCCATCAATGATCCTCTGAGCAATGACATTATTTATTTATTTATGTTATTTATTTATTAATTTGTCCAATACACAAATACATAGGAAGAAAGATAGACATGTGATAATATAAAAGAGGGTGAAAGTGAACTTAGAGGAGAGGATATATGAAAGGAAGAGAATATATAGGATAGTTGGAAGAAAGGAAAGACAATTGGACAGGGGACGAAAGGCACACCAGTGCACTTATGTACGCCCCTTACTGGCCTCTTAGGAACCTGGAGAAGTCAATCGTGGAGAGTCTAAGGGAGAAGTGATGGGGGTTAGGGGTTGACACAATTGAGTCCGGTAATGAGTTCCATGCTTTGATAACTCGGTTGTTGTAATCATATTTTTTACAGTCAAGTTTGGAGCGCTGTCCTATCTGCCACTGTGCAATTGGCAAACCATACACAGGTGCAGTAAATTAAAATAGTCTCTATGGTGCAGTGGTAGAAGGCCATCAGCAGTTTTTCATTAACTTGTTGTTTCCTAAGTAGTCTCAGGTAGTGTAATCACTGCTGGGCCCATAAAGTGTTAACTCCAAAGTGTGCACATTCTTTAACCCACCCCCCAAAGTTCACTGGTTTCTGCTGTACAACCAGGGGTGGGCTGCTGCCTGGGGGAACGCAGTGGGGTAGCAAAAATGGAACTCCACACCAGAGCACTCAATTTGCACTGAAAGATGTTGAAAGAAAATGCAGGGCATCCTGCATAAGCCACGCCCACAGCGTGGTAGTAAAATATTTGGTAGCCCTTTACTGTGCACAACAATTAATTCTCTAATTATAAATCTTAACAAGCAGCTGGCTTTCTTTGCTAACATCTCAGTTCACCAAGTATCTAAGTAATTTTTTGTTATCAATCTATGCACAGGTACACATGAGCACATACATCAGTTCACAAACACACTCCACTGAATCTGACTGATTACCGGCACAACAAAGAGCAATAGAACACAATTTGTTGAAAACAGTACATGTTGCTAGCCTTTTCCTATAAATCATAAAGTCTCTGTAATAAGGCCAACCACCAGAAGAACAAACCATACGCATGATCTCCCTTTACAAATTTGTAGAGGCGCTGAATTGGAGAGAATCTGGGGTAGCTGGATAGGTTTGACAATTAGATGGGACTGGAGCTGACAGTGGAATAAATTGTTAGAAACATAAAACATTTTAGTATTCCTAATGAAATGAAAAGATTTGTAGGCACCAATATTTTCGTATTTGTGAAATTGTATCTCCAGGTATATAGAAATATATATGTATACCAAAATTGACAGTTTCAACTGTGTTCATAATGAATATATCTGGCACTCCTACATGCTATTTATAATGCCTTACTCTTCCAAATATGGAAAACCTGACATTTTTGCTATTAAAATCACCACATTTAAACAAATTCAGATTTTTGCTTATACATATTGGGTTCCTAATAGTGTTTTATTTTATTAGTGTTTCTACAAATACTCTTTGCTTATAACAAGTGCTATTCAGCAGTTTTAAATAAACTGCTTAAATGCTTTATTGCCATCACGTGAAGGTCAATTCCGTTAATATCCAGATTTTATTTTATTTTATTTATTGAACACTTTATTTTGAAGCATTTAAATACATTTCCATGGCTTGTCAGTTCATCTCTTGGAGAAAGTATTAGATACATTAAGCTCTACAATTTAAACAACATAAGGTCCACACAAAGACACATGTATATGCATATGTATGTATGTGTGTGTATGTGTTTCGTAGATTTTCACAGGTACAGGTATGATGGTCTTGGTATATTCGGGTTTCTTCCCGTGTAGGATTTAGAAATTTCTGGCGATGTTTCGACGAGGTGCCACTCGTCATTTTCAGGCTGGTGCTTCTGTCCTTGTTGCTGGTGCTTCTGTCCTTGCCCTAGAACAAGGACAGAAGCACCACCCTGAAGATGACAAGTGGCACCTCGTTGAAACGTCGCCAGAAATTTCTAAATCCTACACGGGAAGAAACCCGAATATACCATGACCATCATATATATATATAATATATAATATATATTATATAATATATAATACACAAACACACACACACAAACATATATATATATACAAAAACAAATATATATATATATATATATATATATATATATATATATATATATATATATATATATATGTAGATTGTTCTGAGTTCGGGTTTTGCCCTGTGTAATGTTTTGCATGTCTATGCGACGTTTCGGTAAAATCACATTTACCATCATCAGGCTGGAGTTCCAATCTCTGTGTTTTTGCAAATGAATATTAGCAACTGACATTTCTTCTTAGCATGTAGTGTGGGGGTGGAGATTTGCTTTGAATGTAGCAAATAGATTGGGTGACTATGCTTCCGTGATCTGATTGGTTGGTGTAATCATGGTTATAGAAGGAATGGTATGAAGATTATGAAGTGTTTTGTTTAAGTCTGATTTCCAAATATAAAATTCTAAAATCATAATAATTAAAGGATTGACATATTGATTATAATGAAGTTTTTATTTTGTTTAAGGCTGGTTTCCAAATCTCTGGCAGACGTGAGGTATCATCCCGTTTATTTAAACAAAAAGATCTTTTTTCAATTTCAATAGCTTCTAGAGAGATTCTTTTATATAAATTCTCTGTTTTGTGGAGTAATTTAGTTTTTTCAAAGTCAATTTCGTGCCCTGTTCTTTTAATGTGCTGGACAAGGGAGGAGGTCTTCTCCTGTTTCTTGACTGCATTCATATGTTCTGCCATGCGCTGGCTCACTCTTCGGTTAGTTTGTCCAATGTATGTGGCTGCACATGTTTTGCAAGGGATTTCATAGATACCTTGGTATTCTAATTGGATTTTATCTTTGGGGCTCCTTAGGATATTAGATATTTTTTGGTTAGTGCAAAATGAGGTTTTGATGTTATGTTTTTGTAGAATTTTACTAATTTTATCCGTGGTGCCTTTGATGTAAGGAAGGATGGTGGTGCCATTGTCCTGTTCTTGATCTTGTTTTTTGGGGGGTGTCTCTTTATTGATTAGGTTTGTTATTGTTTTCTCTTTGAATCCATTAGAAATTAGTACATCTTTGAGTTTGTTCAATTCAGTTTTTAAGTGCTCATGGTCAGCTAAGCGTTTGGTTCTGGTGATGAGAGTTTTGGCCACTGAGGTGATTTGTGCGGGGTGGTGGTGTGAGTGTGCATTTAGATAACGGTTGGTATGGGTTTTCTTTTGGTAGATAGTATGTCCTAGGCTGCCATTGGGTTTTTTATAGACCAGTACATCTAGAAAGGGAAGTTGATCATTGATTTCTGTTTCCATAGTAAACTGTATTTTGGGGTGTAGGCTGTTGAGATGAGTGAGGAAATTGTCTAGTTTTTCTTTACCATGTGGCCAAATTACAAAGGTATCATCAACATATCTCAGCCAAAGTTTGGGTTTGTATTTGGCTTGCTCTAAAGCATTATTTTCGAAATATTCCATATAGAGGTTGGCTATGACAGGTGATAGAGGTGATCCCATGGGGGCTCCCTCTATTTGTTTATATCTTTGTTCATTATAGATGAAGTATGTATTGGTCAGGCAGTGGTTGGTAAGGTCTAGGATATATTTGGGGGGTTTGTGTTTGTCTTGGATAGCTGTCAAGGCTTCTGTAATAGGTATTTGTGTGAACAGGGACACGACATCGAAACTTACAAGTAGGTCATCGGGTTGTAGGTTTTGTTTTTTAATTATTTGTATAAAGTGGGATGAATTTTGAACATATGAGGTAATAGTTTCTGTATATGGTTGAAGGTATTTGGCTAAAAATTTGGCAAGGTTTTGTAGAGGGGAGCCTATAGAACTGACTATTGGCCTGAGAGGTATTCCTTCTTTGTGTATTTTTGGAAGGCCATAGAGTTTTGGACATATGGAAGATTTTTCTCTGGGGATGATTTTTTGCTGGATTTCTTCGCTGATGGGAGAGGCCTTGATTTTAGATTTGGTGGTTTTTTCTAGGTAGGTGGTAGGATCTGTGCTTAGGAGTTTGTAGGCCGGATTTTTTAGAAGATTTGTCATTTTTTCCTTGTATTCTGCTGTGTTCATTACTATAGTGGAGTTTCCTTTATCAGCTGGAAGGATTATTATATCCTGGTTTTTCTTTAGATTGATAAGTGCCTCTCTTTCTTCCTGCTGTATGTTGCTTTTTGGAGGTTTACTAGAGCACAGAATATTAGTGACTTGGAGTCTAATTTTGTTAGCAGTATCTGGGTTGATTTTATGTAAAGTTGTTTCAATTCCACATATGATATTTTCAGTTGGTATTCGTCTTGGAGTTATTGCAAAATTAAATCCTTTTGAAAGAATATTGGTTTCTGTAGTGGTGAGTATCTTGTCTGATATGTTATGTACTGTTTTGGTCATAGGTTGTTGTGGAGGGCTGGGTTTTTGCTGTACCTCTAGTATTTGGAGTTTCTTATTATGTGTGTCTGTTTTGTATTGGGTTTCTGTTTCTGCCCTCCAGATTGATATTTGTTTGAATTTATCCCAGAGTAAAGGATGTATTTGGTTACTGATTTTAAGGTGAAGAGAGAGTAGACTTTTGTTGATTTCATCAAGTATGAATCTTTTTTTGTGGAGTTCATTTCTGATTAGGGCTAATTCAGTTCTTTTTAGGATCCTCTCTATGGTTGGGGTTTTTGGGTGGAATTTTAGTTGGAAGTATTTGGGAATTATTTTTTTGTCCCTGCAGTTGCGTAGGAATGTGAGATCACATAAGATGGAGGCTTTTCTGACTTCAAGTTTTTCATAGGTCCTAGTCAGTAGGAAAGTGTCCTCCCCGTAGAGGCAAGATATTTGTTTTCGTAAATTTTCACGGGTATATGTATGTAGATTGTTCTGAGTTCGGGTTTTGCCCTGTGTAATGTTTTGCATGTCTATGCGACGTTTCGGTAAAATCACATTTACCATCATCAGGCTGGAGTTCCAATCTCTGTGTTTTTGCAAATGAATATTAGCAACTGACATTTCTTCTTAGCATGTAGTGTGGGGGTGGAGATTTGCTTTGAATGTAGCAAATAGATTGGGTGACTATGCTTCCGTGATCTGATTGGTTGGTGTAATCATGGTTATAGAAGGAATGGTATGAAGATTATGAAGTGTTTTGTTTAAGTCTGATTTCCAAATATAAAATTCTAAAATCATAATAATTAAAGGATTGACATATTGATTATAATGAAGTTTTTATTTTGTTTAAGGCTGGTTTCCAAATCTCTGGCAGACGTGAGGTATCATCCCGTTTATTTAAACAAAAAGATCTTTTTTCAATTTCAATAGCTTCTAGAGAGATTCTTTTATATAAATTCTCTGTTTTGTGGAGTAATTTAGTTTTTTCAAAGTCAATTTCGTGCCCTGTTCTTTTAATGTGCTGGACAAGGGAGGAGGTCTTCTCCTGTTTCTTGACTGCATTCATATGTTCTGCCATGCGCTGGCTCACTCTTCGGTTAGTTTGTCCAATGTATGTGGCTGCACATGTTTTGCAAGGGATTTCATAGATACCTTGGTATTCTAATTGGATTTTATCTTTGGGGCTCCTTAGGATATTAGATATTTTTTGGTTAGTGCAAAATGAGGTTTTGATGTTATGTTTTTGTAGAATTTTACTAATTTTATCCGTGGTGCCTTTGATGTAAGGAAGGATGGTGGTGCCATTGTCCTGTTCTTGATCTTGTTTTTTGGGGGGTGTCTCTTTATTGATTAGGTTTGTTATTGCTGGGGCAACAAGCCAACTCCGAGTCCACCTGCATTTCCCAATGAAAGGGGGGGGGGAAGGAAGGGTTGTTTTGTAGGGAAACAAAGCTAAGCACAATCTATTCCATTACTGATAAGACTCTCAAAGTTCCCAGGGAATCAAAACTGAAATGGTATCAAAGATGGATAATCATGCTTCTGGAACCATGAATCTTAACCTCTCTTGCATATAGGTAAAAGATCATGGAGTGAAATTCCTAGAACATGATGTCAAAGCAACCTTTGTGATCTGTCTCAATCCACATTAATATCTAGATTTTTTAATAAAGAAAAGTAATAATAATTAAAGTATAAAAAATATAACTTCAAAAATAGCTTCATTATAGCAAAACAAAAATTGTAATATAATAAAAGCCCTATTATTCAAATTGCCCTAATCAATGATGTTCACTACATTTTAAAATCCAATTCTTCCATAAATACATTTTATAACTTTCTTCATTTCTACTTTATATGAACTTTGCTTTTGTCATTTACAAACTATATTGAACAGAGTATGGTTCTAGTGTCTAGCCTGTATGAATTTATTAATATTTTTTCTTTGATAATAGCTTATTCAATAATACCACTAAAGGCAATAAAGCTCCATTTAAAAAAACCATTGTAAAAACGCAACAACAATTTGCTGTCTAAAATTTTTAGTTCATTGACAAATTTACAACTGTTGACAATACTACTGTGTAATGGGAAAAAAACAACCTCTCCCCAACCTAGCAAACTAGTGGAATATTCTGGACTTGCTGGGGAGAGACAAATGGCAGGAGATATGTGGTAGGCCACTCCTAGAGAAAAAGAGCTCATTGCTTGAAAGTGATCCCCTGTTCTGGCTCCATGAGCTCAGCCAGTGATACTGGTGACAAGAGAAATCTGGAACCTGGACTCAATGCCAGGTCAGTTGTAAATAAAACTCTCCTCATCCAGGATTTACTTCTGAAAGAGGAGGCTGACTTGGCATGTGTGACTGAGACTTGGCTGGGCCCAGAGGGAGGAGATCCTCTCTCTGAAATGTGCCCAGTCGGGTTTCAGATGTGGCACCAGCCATGACCCCAGGGAAGGGTGGGGAGGAGTTGCTATTATAGCCAAAAAGACTATCGCTGCTCCTGAGATAGCGGATTGCGAGTCGCTCTTTGTGAAGTTGGATCTAGGAGTTCAGTTGGGCTTGTTGCTCATGTACCTGCCTCCCAGCTGTGTGTCAACAGCCAGCCTGATTACATCTGTGGAATCCTGCCCAGCCACCCTGTTTAGGGTGACTCACTCCCTCCATAATCAGGGGGGAGTTGATGAACTTTGCAGGGTAGTGCTGAGGATTTTAATAAGTTTTTCACAAAGAAAACCACTCAGATCCAGACAGATATTGACTCTGACTGGAATACAGTGTGAGCTGATAATGAGTCAGTTGAGGTGACAGGGGCCCATCTTAGTCCTGTTGTCTGGGGGGGAGTTTAACCTGGTAGCGCCTGATGAAGTAGACAAGGCCATGGGAGCTGTGAGCTCTGCCACCTGTTTGTTGGGCTCGTGTCTCTCCTGGCTGTTTTCAGCCAGCAGGGAGGTGACACAGGGCTGGGTCCAGGAGATTGTCAACACTACATTGAGGAAGAAGTCCTTTACAGCTTCCTACAAGGAAGCAATTGTGCACCCCCTCCTCAAGAAGCATTCCCTGGATCCAGCTATATTTAACTATCGTCCTTTCTCCAACCTTCCCTTCATTGGGAAGATTGTTGAGAAGATGGTGTCTCTCCAGCTCCAATGGTCCTTGGATGATGCCAATTATCGATTTTAGGCCCTCAACAGTCAGGATTCAGACCCGGTTACAGCACAGAAACTGCTTTGGTTGCACTGACGGATGATCTCTGGCAGGCCTGCAATAGGGCTTCTTGACTTCTCAGCGGTTTTCAATACCATTGGCCATGATATCCTTTGACACCAGCAGGAGGGCTAGGAATGGGGGGCACTGTTTTATGGTGGTTTACCTCCTACCTCTCCGGTCAGTCGCAATTGGTATTAGCAGGGGGTCAGAGGTTGACTCCTAGGTCCCTCCCTTGTGGGGTTCCTCAGTGGTCAGTCCTCTCCCCCCTGCTGTTTAATATCTATATGAAACCTCTGGGTGAGATCATCTGAGGGCACGGGGTGAGTTACCATCAGTATGCAATACTCAGCTATACATCTCTACCCCATGTCCACTCAGTGGAGGAGTGGAAGTAATGTGCCAGTGTCTAGAGGCTGTTAGGGTTTGGATGGTTGTTAACAGGCTCAGACTCAACCCCAATAAGATGGAGTGGCTATAGGTTCTGCCTCCCAAGGACATGTCCATCTGTCCTTCCAACACTCTGGGGGGGGGGGGTGAACTGCGACTTGGGCGTGCTTCTCGAACCTTGGAACATCATCTTTAGGCTGTGGCAAGGGGAGAATTTGCCCAGGTTCACCTGGTGCACCAGTTACAGTTCTATTTGGACAGGGGGTTTCTACTCACAGTCACTCATGCCCTTATCACCTCGAGGTTCGACTACCGCAATGCTCTCTATATGGAGCTTCCTTTGAAGAGTGTTCGGAAACTATAAATCATGCAAAATGCAGGCGTGTGAGTGGTCATGGACCTTCCAAGGCATGCCCATATTTCTCCAGCACTACACTGACTGCATTGCCTGCCAATTGTTTCTGGACACAACTCAAAGTGTTGGTTATGACCTATAAACCCTACATGGCATCCGACCAAATTACTTGCGGGACCGTCTTCTGCCACATGAGTCCCAGCAACTGGTTAGGTCCCACAGAGTTGGCCTTCTCCAGGTCCCATCAACTAGACAATGTCGCTTGGTAGGACTTAGAGGAAGAGCCTTCTCTGTGGGGGCCCTGGCCCTCTGAAATCAGCTCCCCCCAGAGATTCACACTGCCCCCTACCCTCCTTGCCTTCTGTAAGAATCTGACCAGGCTTGAGGGTATTAGAATCTAGCCCCCTGTCTGACATGTGTGGGTTATGTCTGTTGTTCAAAATGGGAATCAGTGATTTTTGAATGTTATTAGGGTTTTTAGCGCAATTAGTTAAATTAATTTGATTTTTAGATATCTATATTGTATATATTTTTTAATATATTGTAAGCCACCACAAGTCCTCGGAGAGGGGTAGCATATAAATCAATCAATCAATCAATCAATCAATCAAACAAAACAAATTACTTTGATCTGAGTTAAATTAAATACTATTTGAAGGCAAATATATATTCTATTTCTCTTACAGAAAAGTGTGTAAATATTCTTTGATCAAAATGCTGATTTGATAAAATATAATGCATGTAAGCATGAATTTATTGAGATTGGTGGTTTCAAAGGCATGAGTCAATTATGATGAATATGTCATCTCCAGTAGAAGGAATTTCAAATATGTTTAATTCCAAAAACCATATTATAAGCATCAGAAAGATCAATTTATTTAGCTTCCCTCTGGAAAAAGTCATTACGGATGATAAAGAAAGATGCATGGGGCAGCTGTAGCTTATTGACTTTGTAATGTTTCCCTGGTATAACTTCTCAGACCAAACTAAATAAAAAAGTATAATAAATTTAAACCTTGTTCACTTGTATGATTGGAGAAGTGTGAGACTTTTAGATGCAGCACTAAATCATCATTACTTTTGGGGTTTATTTTGGATATATATATTTAAGTATGAAGACAATCAAGTTACAATGGAAATTCTAGGTAAATGTATTATTTATTTTTCTGTTGTCTATCTGAACTTTTTACTAATTTGAAATCAAAAAATCATGATTTAGGTTGTAAGTCCATGTGTGCGTAATAAAAATATTGCTTACTCTCAATTGTATATTGTTTGAAATATACTTTGCATGTTTCACATTATATACTCACATTACTGCAAAGAGAAATAAAGGATCATAGTACATGTGTCATGACACTTAAAATACTTGGATCTCAGGAAACTGATTACAGTATTATAGTTTAAATGTGTAATTTACTTACTAAGTATTGAAAAATATATCTATAGAACTGTAGCTTAAATTTCTCTGAGAAAATATGGATAAAAGTGATACTTTTAGTCTATTTCTGTGCTAGCTACTTTAAGATGGATGGACGTCAACTTCAGTTTTACCACCAGCTTTATCAGGTTCTTGGCAGCACAAGGAAACTTAATAGCTAGCCAGCATCATCCCAATCAACTACTAAAAAGCCACATATCATGCACCAAACAACTACAACACATAGAATAGCCCAAAGTAGACATACTGCTAGAGAAAAATCACCTTTGTATGGGCTCCAGCCCAAGTCCAAAAGCTTGGATGACTAAACCTCTGGTCCTTGTGACTGACCCAGATTGCATCTTGCAAAATTATTCACTCATCCCCAAATTTCCCTGCCACCCAACTTAACACAATTAAGGTTGAAAAATACTATCTATTCTATATTAGCATAAGATTTCTTAGTGATCTCTCATACAAATACTATTCAAGGCTAACCCTGCTTAAATGGGTAAATATCCATCCCTTGGTGTCCAGCAGGAATGCCTACATGTCCAGAACATCAAGATGGATGCTGTGATAGTGCAATTGAAGGCCCACCTCATTTTTTTGAGTATTGTAGGTTTGCACATCTACCGGTTCTTACCGTGGCTTCCTGTTCACCCACATCGAACATCAGGAGGTGAAACGCTCCTGCTTTAGCTAACATTGCTAATTTGCAATCAAAGAGGTAAGTGACAGCTTACTGCTTCCCCATCACAGCAGCCACTGGCAATTCAGACTCAGGGAGCCTGCTGTGCTTACAAACTCCTTTTTGACTTGCTGATGGGATTGACAAGAGACAGTAGGGGCCATCTGACTCCTTGAGAGCAATAAAAAAGAGCACAGCATGGGTTTAATTTCTTCTTTGTAAGAACAGTCGGCAAATTGGGGAAAAGGCAGAATATTCCTCCGAGTCTGAAATTGCTGCTGGAACTACCTAAACTATAAATTGAATAATAGTGATGCAGTGTATGAAAGATCTCGTGGGTTGCCTAATCTCACCCATTAAAGAGGATGAGTCAGAGTTGTTCACTAGTTCGTCTGCTATTTCGTTCCAAACCATCCACCATTATCGTCAATAACAGAAGCATTTCATGTGCGACTTGTCTTCTCGCCCCAATGATACATATAATTAAATTTCAGCAAAAGGCTGGTCGTAGCAAATCTCTTTAGCAGCCAAATAGAGCAGTAATCCTGGTATGTAAACAGGCAATGCCTTACAGCTCAACTAGCCCTGTTGTTTCTTATCCTCTTTGTAACGGTGGAACTGTACTAAAGCAGCATCTGTTTAATTCCTTTCCAGTGTGTGGTTGATAATGGACAACAAAATGTCAGGAAAGGGGGAGGCAACTTTACTGCAAAACAGAGATGTCTCTAAGCCAGATGGAATTTCAATGGCACCTTCATACATACATATAAACACAAACACTCCCACATACACCCACACACGTGCATGCTACATACCATGCAGGGTTAACACCCACCAGCATCACCATTTTCAGGGCAATTCTCTTGTGCAAATTCCATTTTTCAATTGATGTTGCCAGGCAAATTATGCCAGTCAAGAGCAGATGAAAATCTTTAAAATAAGCAGATGCCACCTAAAAATCAAAATGTGCCTTATTAGCTAAGTGCGTGCTTTTAAACATTTGTATTTAAAACAGAAATGCATTGGCTCATCTGGGATAAAAAGATTTTATGTGTGTGTGTATGTGTATAAGTTGTATGTATGTATAAGTTGTACGTGTATATATACAATATACAGTGATAACTCTACTTACGAACTTAATTCATTAGTAGACCAGGTTCGTAAGTAGAAATGTTCTTAAGAAGAAGCATTTTTTCCCATAGGAATCAATGTAAAAGGAAATAATGCGTGCAAACCCATCCCAAAACTCACTGTTTGCTTCCCCCTGCTTGCCAGCACCGCTGGGATGCTCCGCCTCCAGACGTCCGTTGCCGTCATCATGCTGCAGGGATCTCCCTTTGCTTCCCCCTGCTGGGAATCCCTGCATTTCATGCTTGCTGTCCATCTGAAGCACCTGTCATTCTGCTGCAGAGTCTCCCTTTGCTTCCCCCCACTTGCTGGTGCCACTGGGATGCTCCGCTTCCGGACTTCCATTGCTGACCGAAGCACGTGTCATTCTGCTGCAGGGATCTCCCTTTGCTTCCCGCTGCTTGCTGCTGCCACTGGGATGCTCTGCCTCCGCACGTCTGTTGCTGGCCGAAGCACCTGTCATTCTGCTGCAGGGATTCTGCTGCATTCCCAGTGGGGGGAAGCAAAGGGAGATCCCTGCAGCAGAATGACAGGCACTTCAGACAGATGGCAAGCACGAAATGCAGGGATTCCCAGTGGGGGGAAGCAAAAGGAGATCCCTGCAGCAAAATGTCAGGTGCTTTGGCCAGCAACGGAAGTCAAGCGACGGAGCATCCCAGTGGTGCCAGCAAGTGGGGGGAAGCAAAGGGAGATTCCTGCAGCAGAATAAAAGGCACTTCAGATTGATGGCAAGCACAAAATGCAGCGATTCCCAGTGGGGAGAAGCAAAGGAGATCCCTGCAGCAGAATGACAGGCGCTTCAGCCAGCAATGGAAGTCCGGAGGCAGAGCATCCCAGCAGCACCGGCAAGTGGGGAGAAGCAAAGGGAGATCGCTGCAGCAGAATGACAGGAGCTTCAGACAGATGTCAAGCATGAAATGCAGGGATTCCCAGTGGGGGAAGCAAAGGGAGATTCCTGCAGCAGGATGACAGGCGCTTTGGCCAGCAACAGAAGTCCAGAGGTAGAGCATCCCAGCGGTGCTGGCTCAGGTTCGTAAGTAGAAAATGGTTCATGAGCAGAAGCAAAAATCTTAAACACCAGGTTCGTATCTCAAAAAGTTCATTAGTAGAGGCGTTCGTAAGTAGAGGTACCACTGTATATGTGTGTGTGTGTGTGTGTGTCTATGGTTCAGTTCATGAAAACTGACTTTGTTTTTAGTATCATAAGCAAGCATGTGTCATCGAAGTGCAGCTTGCTCAGTCATCCTTCTGTGTTTCTGCAGTTTTCCTGGCAAATTTTTGGGAATTGGTTTTTGACTGCCTTGAGAGAAAGTAGTCAAGCAGCTTCATGCCTAAAGTTGGATTAGAATTTAGAGTTTCCTGGTTTTTAGCCTGGTATTATTAACCATTTTACCAGACTGGCTATGTTTTTAAATTTCTGCATCATAATCGTCTTTGATGTAGAAATAAATGCAAGTCAGAATGATTTCAAGATGAACTCAGGATCTTTTTAGTAGAATTATTTCATTGGTTCCACTAATAGCAGCTAGATGGAAGCAAAGAATCAGAATTGTGTTATCTTTTTTGCCCTAGTGGTGCTCTGGATTTGGGCAGCTTAGATCTCATAGCCTTCCTTTTACCATTTGGCACATTATAAACCAACATCTGATCAAAGAGAGTACATGCACTGTAATCTTTGAAATATAAATTGACTGACTGGTCGAGTAATAGTAGAGAAAAAGAAACAAACTGAAGAGATATACCTTTTTTGAAGACAATATTCCAAACAGTGGAAACATTAAAGCAGGAATTAATGCAGACACAGCCAGAGGCAAAGCTTCTGTAAGCCAGAAGACGGCAACCACAAACAATGTGTATGCGCATTCTGCTTCCTAGAAAAAAATAATTTAAAATAAATTAGATTTACACTACAGAATAATTGTAGTCAAATGACAAATTCCAAAGAACCAAAGAGAAAATACAATTCCAACTATATACCGTAGTTGCACACCAAAGTTTAGACTCCTTGTCAAACTGCAGGTTTCAATGAATCCTTCAGTAAGCAGAAGCTAACCCAACCTCTACTTACAAAAGTTAACCATCACAACCTTCTGCCAATTCGAATCTTTACTGAACTTTTGCATTATCCTACTGAAAGGGAATAACATTTATTTGAAATAAAATCAAGTGATTTTGTGGCAACAATCTATTTTGCTAACTGAAATGCAGTTACCTGGGCAATTGGTTTGATAACTATATATAAGTGATTGAAAAAAATATATTGTGCTAATGGCAGTTTTCAGTCTGTAGGCCAACTATCCTCATTTTGGTTATGTAAGATTTGTATTCTGAGGATGTGCCTCCATGGAGTTATTTCTTTTTCTTAAAAGCTTTGTCCTCAAAACAAAGAAGCAAAAATGAATTCCCTAGGACACAAGCCTTTTGGAATTCATTCTCCTAGACATCCCATCTGCCGAAGTCTGTACGTTTGGGCTGAGATCTACCGTACCCAATTGGTGATCTGGATATGAATAAAACAGTCATCTAAACGGGATTGAGAATATGTGTCTTTGTGTTTGTTCAGTTTGCCTTTCTAAAAGCTTCTAGGGGGAAATACGTAGGACAGTTTCCAGGGAGCTTTGTGATATATGTCTCACAGAGACCCTAAAATCCATTCTTAATGATGGAACATTTTTGTCTGCCTTTCCACATCCTTAGCACTCTGTAACAGATTGTATCCCAGAGTGGTAATTAAAAACAGGAAACCACTACTTGTTACCAGCTTTCAGTAAAATTGTAAAGAAATCTTCAAGAAACCAAAGCAAAGACAAAATCTATACATATTAAAGCTTCTGCAGCCAGTTTTTTCTCTTTCCATTACATGAAGGATGCCTTAAACTATCCTTGTGCACATATGCTAGAGAAGAAAGATTAGCCAGAAAGATTAGTCATTTAAATAACAGATTGAGCATAGTTTCTTCTCTGTGCCTGAAACTAAATTATCCATCTCTTAGACACAGCTACATTTCAGTAAGATTGTAAACAAGAGAAATTTATTCATCTCTATTTTATTGCATGCAATTTGTTGAAAAGGCAGTAATAAAATCTCATTTTTATAACATGTTCATTTTCACAGAATTATATTCTAAAAAGAAAATACAACAATAAATATAACTATTATGGACCAAGAGTGTGCAATAGGTGGTTACCTGTCTTTTGTGGCCAGTCATACATATTAACCACATATTTTCCAAACAATGATTAATTTCTTAAAATGTCACCCCAAAATTTTACTGCACTTGTTAATGTATGAGCAGAGTAATCCTTGTTTGTGCGCACACAGAAACGTTTAGGTTGAGATTAGTTGTGAATAACTACTGAGCCACATACCAATTTATTAACTTGAATTAAAATTTTCTTTGAGAAATAGCATATTCCTATAAACAGTCTAAAGTCATACACATAATAGTCAGAATAACAATCCAAATATTAACAAGTACATAATCCTTCTTTCCAGTTGTCTTTGTCATAATCAGTAAACAAAGATATCAAGCCTAAAGACATTCTAGCTAATAATACATAACTACAATACAGAGAGATTGCAGAGAAAATGCAGAGCAGTAAGTAGCCAGTAGACAAAGAGAAAACAGAGAGGCTGACTCAGAGAAATAAGCTATGAACTCTAGCTCCCTCTTGTGGCAGTCTGCAACACCTGCAGCCAGTATATTGCCAAACCAACAGTTATGGACAGAGTCCATACTGATGATTTAGAATTGCTAAGAATCAGAGCTCTGGTATCAAACATTAACACACTTAAATGATGTAAAGGATTGCTTTTTAGAAAACCATAGAAAGCCCAGTATCAAAATCAAATCACACTTTGAGATGACAATTGCAGATTGCAGCCATCTCAGTTATGAGTTTCCTTATCCATGTACACTGGTGGCGTGTGTGTCAGTGGTGGGTTGTAAGTAATTTTATTAACAGTTCGTGCTTGCACTTGTGCGTGCGCATGACACTTCTGCGCATGTGCAGAAACATCCTGGGTGGACAGGCAGAGCCTCCTACAACCAGTGCTACCAGTTCTAAGGGCCAGTCCAAACCGAGATCAAGCCACCCTTGGTGTGTGTATGTATGTGTGTGTTTGTGTGTGTGTGTCTATATGCTCCTGCCACAAATTTTTCAGCTCACACTTGGCAAATTTATTGACACTTATTTAATTTTGCATGTTTGAATTAATACATAAACATGGCTATTTTTAAAATTTTGCATGGCATAAGCAGAATGCTAACTCGCCTACATGAAAAAATTGCTCACAGAAACATAGATTCATAAAAATAATGTAAACATTCTTATATTGGTCAAAGATATTTGAAAATATTATGTTAGAGTGATAATAGCTACACAAGAAATAGACATCAAAGTATATGAATATTTTTACTGCAAACTTTAAAAATATTCAAAAGAAATAAGAACAAGCTGAAAAACTAAGAAAAACTAAGACTGATAACTCCTAGATCACAGCTCAATAAGTTGTAAGAATCTTTACTGCTATTTGTTTATTTGTTTATTTGTTTGTTTGTTTGTTTGTTTGTTTGTTTGTTTGTTTGCTTGTTTGCTTGTTTGCTTGTTTGCTTGTTTGCTTGTTTGCTTGTTTGCTTGTTTGCTTGTTTGCTTGTTTGCTTGTTTGCTTGTTTGCTTGTTTGCTTGTTTGCTTGTTTGCTTGTTTGCTTGTTTGCTTGTTTGCTTGTTTGCTTGTTTGCTTGTTTGCATGTTTGCATGTTTGCATGTTTGCATGTTTGCATGTTTGCATGTTTGCATGTTTGCATGTTTGCATGTTTGCATGTTTGCATGTTTGCATGTTTGCATGTTTGCATGTTTTTATGTTTGCATGTTTGCATGTTTGCATGTTTTTATGTTTTTATGTTTTTATGTTTTTATGTTTTTATGTTTTTATGTTTTTATGTTTTTATGTTTTTATGTTTTTATGTTTTTATGTTTTTATGTTTTTATGTTTTTATGTTTTTATGTTTTTATGTTTTTATGTTTTTATGTTTTTATGTTTTTATGTTTTTATGTTTTTATGTTTTTATGTTTTTATGTTTTTATGTTTTTATGTTTTTATGTTTTTATGTTTTTATGTTTTTATGTTTTTATGTTTTTATGTTTTTATGTTTTTATGTTTTTATGTTTTTATGTTTTTATGTTTTTATGTTTTTATGTTTTTATGTTTTTATGTTTTTATGTTTTTATGTTTTTATGTTTTTATGTTTTTATGTTTTTATGTTTTTATGTTTTTATGTTTTTATGTTTTTATGTTTTTATGTTTTTATGTTTTTATGTTTTTATGTTTTTATGTTTTTATGTTTTTATGTTTTTATGTTTTTATGTTTTTATGTTTTTATGTTTTTATGTTTTTATGTTTTTATGTTTTTATGTTTTTATGTTTTTATGTTTTTATGTTTTTATGTTTTTATGTTTTTATGTTTTTATGTTTTTATGTTTTTATGTTTTTATGTTTTTATGTTTTTATGTTTTTATGTTTTTATGTTTTTATGTTTTTATGTTTTTATGTTTTTATGTTTTTATGTTTTTATGTTTTTATGTTTTTATGTTTTTATGTTTTTATGTTTTTATGTTTTTATGTTTTTATGTTTTTATGTTTTTATGTTTTTATGTTTTTATGTTTTTATGTTTTTATGTTTTTATGTTTTTATGTTTTTATGTTTTTATGTTTTTATGTTTTTATGTTTTTATGTTTTTATGTTTTTATGTTTTTATGTTTTTATGTTTTTATGTTTTTATGTTTTTATGTTTTTATGTTTTTATGTTTTTATGTTTTTATGTTTTTATGTTTTTATGTTTTTATGTTTTTATGTTTTTATGTTTTTATGTTTTTATGTTTTTATGTTTTTATGTTTTTATGTTTTTATGTTTTTATGTTTTTATGTTTTTATGTTTTTATGTTTTTATGTTTTTATGTTTTTATGTTTTTATGTTTTTATGTTTTTATGTTTTTATGTTTTTATGTTTTTATGTTTTTATGTTTTTATGTTTTTATGTTTTTATGTTTTTATGTTTTTATGTTTTTATGTTTTTATGTTTTTATGTTTTTATGTTTTTATGTTTTTATGTTTTTATGTTTTTATGTTTTTATGTTTTTATGTTTTTATGTTTTTATGTTTTTATGTTTTTATGTTTTTATGTTTTTATGTTTTTATGTTTTTATGTTTTTATGTTTTTATGTTTTTATGTTTTTATGTTTTTATGTTTTTATGTTTTTATGTTTTTATGTTTTTATGTTTTTATGTTTTTATGTTTTTATGTTTTTATGTTTTTATGTTTTTATGTTTTTATGTTTTTATGTTTTTATGTTTTTATGTTTTTATGTTTTTATGTTTTTATGTTTTTATGTTTTTATGTTTTTATGTTTTTATGTTTTTATGTTTTTATGTTTTTATGTTTTTATGTTTTTATGTTTTTATGTTTTTATGTTTTTATGTTTTTATGTTTTTATGTTTTTATGTTTTTATGTTTTTATGTTTTTATGTTTTTATGTTTTTATGTTTTTATGTTTTTATGTTTTTATGTTTTTATGTTTTTATGTTTTTATGTTTTTATGTTTTTATGTTTTTATGTTTTTATGTTTTTATGTTTTTATGTTTTTATGTTTTTATGTTTTTATGTTTTTATGTTTTTATGTTTTTATGTTTTTATGTTTTTATGTTTTTATGTTTTTATGTTTTTATGTTTTTATGTTTTTATGTTTTTATGTTTTTATGTTTTTATGTTTTTATGTTTTTATGTTTTTATGTTTTTATGTTTTTATGTTTTTATGTTTTTATGTTTTTATGTTTTTATGTTTTTATGTTTTTATGTTTTTATGTTTTTATGTTTTTATGTTTTTATGTTTTTATGTTTTTATGTTTTTATGTTTTTATGTTTTTATGTTCGTTTGTTCGTTTATTCGTTTATTCGTTTATTCGTTTATTCGTTTATTCGTATGCCGCCCCTCTCCGAAAACTCGGGGCGGCTAACACCAATAAAAAAGAAAATGTAAACAAATCTAATATTAAAAATAATCTAAAACCCCCCAATTTAAAGAACCAATCATACATACAAGCATACCATGTATAAATTCTATAAGCCTAGGGGGGAAGGGAAAATTTCAATTCCCCCATGCCTGATGGCAGAGGTGGGTTTTAAGGAGTTTGCGAAAGGCAAGGAGGGTGGGGGCAACTCTGATATCTGGGGGGAGTTGGTTCCAGAGAGTCGGGGCTGCCACATTGTTTAGTCAATGGAACCCGGAGAAGGCCAACTCTGTGGGACCTAACTGGTCGCTGGGATTTGTGCGGCAGAAGGCGGTCGCGGAGATATTCTGGTCCGATGCCATATGGGGCTTTATAGGTCATTACCAACGCTTTGAATTGTGACCGGAAACCGATCGGCAAGCAATGCAGACTGCGGAGTGTTGGAGTAACATGGGCATGTTTAGGAAAGCCCATGATAGCTCTCGCAGCTGCATTCTACACGATCTGAAGTTTCCGAACACTTTTCAAAGGTAGCCCCATGTAGAGAGCATTACAGTAGTGGAGCCTCGAGGTGATGAGTGCATGAGTGACTGTGAGCAGTGAGTCCCGGTCCAGGTAGGGCCGCAACTGGTGCACCAGGCGAACCTGGGCAAACATCCCCCTCGCCACAGCTGAAAGATGGTTCTCTAATGTAAGCTGTGGATTGAGGAGGACGCCCAAGTATACCATTCATAGTATACTGTTTATCCCAAAATAAGACATCTCCTGATAAGAAGCCCAATCAGATTTCTGAGTGCATGATAATAAGGGCAAGCACTTATTTCAGGGTTCAAAAAAATATAAGACAGGGTGTTATTTGGGGGAAAATAAAGTACTATGTCATATTTCCCATGTTTTCTAACTTAAAATACACAAAGTATGTCCTTCCAACTATATTATGCATTATATTATACCAGCATTCATAAATACACAATGAGACTCTGCTTCACAACATCAGTTCCATACAGTGATGGGCTCCTACGAGAACGGTCAGGTACGCAGTACCGGTAAAAAAAAATTGGTCAGGTATGCAGGACCGGTAGAAAATTTTTGAATTTCTTTTCTTTTTTTCCCCTTCTGTACTCTGGGTATGTTTTTCCTATTGCAGTAAATGAGGTTGAATGTGTATAATTTTAGAAGAGCTGTGCGTGCATGTGTGTGTATACATACACATAAAGTTTATATAGTAGATAATGTATATTTTTGCATGCCTGTATGAAATACTGTATGCAATATGTGTAGTAACATATGTAGTAACATAGAATTAAATAGTATATTTTGGATGTTCAGTAATAGTAAACAGATACTGTATCTAGAGATACTGATAGAGAAACTGTATCTCTTTGAGGCAAGGAGAACCCTAACCCTCACCCAGACTTTTGACGCGAGTAATGTCAAGTTGGCCACCTTTAAGCCAGTCACATGACCTTTAAACCACCCCCTCCGGTCGCTTGATTTTCAAGCCACTCCACCTGGTCACATGGCCTGCAAGCTACACCCACAAGATAAGCCATGGCCACTGTATGGTAGTAAACATTTTTGTAGCCCTTCACTGGTTCCATATATCAACACAGGTTTCTCTGACAGGTATGTTGCTTTATATATCCATCATGTCCATCTATATGGGTATTCCTTTAGTGACTATATGAAGTTGCAACAGCGCTGAAGAATGTGATATATGACCATTTTTCACACCTACAACCATTGCAGCATCCCCATGGTTGGCTGGTCAAAATTTGGATGGTTGTCAACTGGTTCCTATTTATGATAATTCCTGGATCACGTGCATCAAAGGTGCTTTTTCAGGGGGCAATGAGAATTTCTTGGTTTTTTTTCTTTGAAGACATTTTGCTTCTCATCTAAGAAGCTTCTTCAGCTCTGACAGGATCGTGGGGAATGGAAGGATTTATATTCCTTGCAGACAGCTTTCCCATTATCCTGTCAGAGCGAAAAGACCTTCTTGGAGCAAAGTGTCTTCAAAGGAGAAAAACAAAAAAAGTCCAGTTGCCTCCTGAAAAAGCACCTTTGGGACAACCATGATCTGAATGAGTGAGAATCTCTAACTACTCAATGGGGAAGCCAGGTTCACTTAACAACCATGTTACTAACTTAACCGTTGCTGTTATTCACTAACAACTATGGCAAGAATGGTTGTAAAATGGGACAAAAACTCACCACTGTCTCACTTACAACATAAATTTTGGGCTCAATTGTAGTTGCAAGGCAAGGACTATCTGTATATCCAAACAGACATCTATATGCCTAAAAGATTGTGTAGTGGATGATATACAGTATATTGATGCACGGCAAACTCATAATATAAAAGAAACTAGAGAAGAAAAAAGAACATTGCATGAATGTGATAGATTCACCTTTCAATCTTCAGAGTCTATTTTTATTTGTTCTCAGAATAACTTTTTGAAAATGCTGTTATGACTAATTATGATGGGGAGAAAATCTGCATTAGGGGAGATTTCTTTCTTTCCTTTATCCCTTAAAGGAACTGTTCAGTATTGTGAAAATACATAGACGTGAAATATTGGGGGGGATAAGTATATAAAGTATAGCTAATAAAACTGCCAGACACATTGACAAGTATAACAGCTGACAGCTTCTCAAAATTGAAGTTTTGTTGTAGAATTTCATGGAGTCAAAAATTTACTCATTAACATTTTTAATGTCTAACAAGTGCCTTGATTACATTGCCAGTTAAGCCACAATTGTCCAGTGAACAAGCTATCTGCTGAGTTTAACCTTCTATCATCAAAAGACGATAAAAGGTTAAATAGAAAATGTTGCATTCATATGCTATCTCTCCTAATGTCCAGGCCGTTTTCCTAATGTCCAGGCTGCATTCTTGGCAACTGCTTCCTCTATTGGTACCATGGTCTTCATGTATCAGTCACAGATGTGCATAGAAGTAAGAGGGTATTGATCAATTAATATTGAAAGCATTTAATGCAGTATTTCTCAATTAGTGGGGTGGGCCCCCCTGGGGGGGGCGTAGACCCATGCCGGTGTGTGTGTGTGCTTTTTTTGCTGCAGGGAGTAGGGGGTTTTTTTCACCGAACAATAGCACACAGCGCAGAGTAAGAGATATGTAGTGTATCTCACAAAACCTTAAGAGACACCATGGAAAAATATTTAACAAGGATGAAAAGAAAGGAGGAGAGAGACGGAGATAATGACACAAACATAAGTCTCCTGAAAGCTAAGACAAGGAAATATGACAAAGCGTATGTAGTGCTTGGCTTCACTACGGTGGGAGATGAGGAAATACTGATATGTTTACTGTGTCTAAAAATGTTGGCAGCAGACAGCATGAAGCCAAATAAATTAAGGCATCACTTAAACACAGTACAACCTAATCACGCTGATAAGCCGCTTGAATTTTTTCAGTGAAAACGTGCTGAATATTGCAAACAATCATCCTGGAGGAGAGTTGGGGGAGGGGGCGATATGTTTACTTCTTCCTGGGGGGGGGGCAAAATAAAATATTGAGAGACACTAGTCTAGTGCATTAAAAAAAATCAATACCTGCTGAATTCCATCTTCCAGCAGCCTCTATACAATGGCCCATAGATATGGCACTTTGTTTGGAAATCAAAATAAGTGGATGGCAATTTAAGATGTCAAAAAGAGGGAAAGAAGGCTGATGATAAAACTGAGAGAACAGGTATGTAGGAGAAGCATGAAGAAAATGCATCTGTTTCAAAGGAAAATAAAGCATGGTCCAAGAAATAACCCTTGAAGCTTGCATCTATGCCAATGGAAGGTCATTGGGCCTACCTTATACTTTTGGATGAATACAAATATTACAAACTAGAATTGAACAAGTTCAGATTGATGAAAATGTCTTCTTTAAGGGAAGAATGGCTCGTATGGTATTCCTCTCTCATACTTTTAAAATTCTGCCATGTCTGAATGTTAAAACTAGGAATCAGGGGAGGGGAAAAGAGCAACTAAAATGATAAAGGGACTACAGACCAGATCATACGAGGAAAGGTTGCTGGAACTGGGCATGGATAGTCTAGTAAAAAGAAGGGCTAGGGGGTACATGATAGCTGTATACAGGTACTTGAGGGGTTGCCACAGAGAGGAGGGGGACACACTGTTTTCCAGGGCACCAGAGGGCCGGACGAGGAACAACGGTTGGAAACTGACCAGGGAAAGATTCAATCTGGAGGTAAGAAAGAATTTCCTGACAGTGAGAGCGATCAACCAGTGAAACGGCCTGCCAGGGGAGGTTGTGGACTCCCCAACTTTGGACACTTTCAAGAGGACTGCCATTTGGCTGGGTTGATGTAGGATTTCCTGCTCAGGCAGGGGGTTGAACTTGATGACCTGTAAGGTCCCTTTCAACTCTAATAATAAATAAATATCCCCTTGAATATATGACAGCAATTGTAAAAGCACGATATTCATCTTTTTATCTATTTCCTCCTATTAAGACAGCACTACTGAATTATATACTTTCAAAATGAGGGATATCCTCTGTAAGATTCCCCCCTCCCCAGTCCTGTTGCCTTAGCTTTAACTTGAAACTTACATAGTAATTTTCTATTCACAACTAAGCATACTTTAGGTTTGTTACAAGGCTCACACAGTAAGTCAAAGGTTACTGTAAACATACTTTACTAAGTAAACCACAATTGAGTGGGTTTCTACAAAAAACTGTCATAAGCCATGATTTACCAATCATATTGCCTTCAAATGCCAACATACTAAAGCATAAAGATATATCTACAGTAATTTACGTTCTCTAGGATTTTTGTGACGAGCTCTGATTTAAAAAGATAGGAAATATTTTGATTGATGGCTTCTTAGTTTATCCATCAAAATCACATTAAGAAAAATCAGAAAAGGAGCCTTGATCATTTTCAAGTCACATCCATTATAATGTTGTATGGAATTTCATTCTAAGATCAATAGAGCATAAAATATCGGAAGTCAGTGATATAGCCAGGTAAAATAATTCAGCGTCAATATACAGCCCAGCCTTTCCCCATCAATGCATCTCACTATGCTGGTCGTGCCAGGTACAGTCAAGCATATCTAAATAGCCCCAAGCTGAAAAAGCTCTACTGTTCTCACTTACTTTGGTTCTAATGATGAGAGGCAGTGGAAGCAGCAGAAGGGGAGTAAAAACAATGAGAAAGAACCGGCGATAGACCAAGAGCTCTCTGATCGTCTTCATTGTCCTGGACGGGCAACTTAGCTTTTCTGTAAGAAAAATAATAAAAAAGAAAATTGATTGAGCTTTAAATAGATGTATCTGATTAATATTTCTCTAAACTGTCACCTTTAGTCATTGCAACAGAGCTTGGGCTCTGTTAAAACTAAATCTTGTTCTTTATTGTTTTCATTGTTCTTATCTGACATTACATTACAGGTGAGATAAGAAATTCATTTTCCAATGAAGACTCTACGTTTGTTCTTTCTCTTTTAAGATAAAACAGTTCCTATCTGTACTATACTATTTTATTTATTATTTATTAATTAGATTTCTACGCCGCCCTTCTCGAGGCGACTCAGGATTTCTCAGAATGGTTCTGAGTAGCCTCTTCATTCAAAACTTTAATCAACTTTGAAGAGTGATTGTTCTGAAGCAAAGGTTTTACTTGCAGCCCTTTAAACCTACAGTACTTTGGTTAGCCTCATAAACTGAGATTAAACAGTGATAAACATAAAAAGAAATGCTTAGAACAATTGTTTCATATATATGGATCGGTGGTGCCAGATATCTATCCATACTACACGAACTGAGACACTACATGGTTTCTGGATGAGTTCTGTACAGTGATGGATTGCTACTGGCAAACCGGTAGCCTCAGAAAATCTGGCCGGATGTTATCATGGACAATCTGAGCATGCACAAAAGCAGTGTGCGTACATGCACATCTCTGAACCGGTAGCAAAGGTAAGTGTTATGTATTTAGAACATAATGTTCACTCCAAGTTCCACTTTGCAAGCAGAAGAAAGGAGACTTCTGGTTGTTGAGTTATCTGACAGCTCTGTATAAAAGGGAGAACTGTCAGGACTGTCCTACTGATGTACAATAAAGAGCTGTTGTTACTAGTCCTGTTTCCAGCCTCTTCACTACCAGAACTTAACATTTGCAATGAAGGGGGGATGCTGAAGAGATCACTACCAAATTGAGCTGAAGAGCGCCAAAATTCCACATTCCACCCACTGACTCTTTTTGACCTGGTCAAAGAGAACCGTGGGGGGTTGTTCATACATGACCAGATTTCGCTGCTTCCTAGAGGCAAATGACGTACAAGGCCTAGTTGACAACTGGAAGCGAGCACTATTCCTTAGCCACTGTGGGCACACTGTGGGAATGCGATATGGTGGATTCCCTAGCTGAGCCAACACCAGTTTAATTTAATTAATTAGATTAAATTAATTGAATTTATATGTCGCCACTCCCTGAGAACTCAGAGTGGCTTACAGCAATGATTATGAAACAATATAAGCAGGTTAAAACATGTCATAATAATAAAAACATTTCATTATAAATAGTTAAAAACATTTCATAATGATAATACTGTACAATGTAATCACTACATTCATAGTGACCACACATTCTAATCAATTTGTGTCTTGGCCAGATAGAGAAGTGATTATTAACATTTCTTGAGATGGTTCCCTGACCAACTCTCTAAAACATGCTGCAGTCGCACTACACGCCAGTGCCATCAAAAGTTGTTTGGCGGCATGAATTCAGACAGCATCTACACATGACGGGGAGTCCATAAACCAGTACCTTGCAGCATTAAGAAAAGCAGCCATGCACTGACTTCTGAGACCTCAATGATATCTTTTAGACCAACCAATTTGTGGGGTGCAGAACATTTGTCCACAGAGGAGGCTATTAGCCAAATCCAATGTAATGCTACAGACCGCATTGGATGAGGCTAGAGCCACAGAGTTCTACAATAAAGCCGCAGAGTCGCTCCACCATCGGAGCACACCAACTCCATGCAAACACACAATAGAGGTCCATGAGAACCAGTGCATGGAGGACCATGATAACAGCAATAAGAAGGAGGCCTGCTAGACAGATCAGTGCTAGGGGCCCGAGGCATAAAAGTTCAAGCATTGCCTTAGCTTTGGCAGATTACACCACAGAGCCAGCTGCCATCATTGTCTGAAGATGGGGCACATCACAAGAGCCTGCTGAGCAATGTTCCTGCCAAACAGATATGCCACTAGAGAGGGAACTTGAGACGACACACAAAGGCATCTGAAACAAGAGCCAGCCAAGCCACCACAATGTACAGAGTATCGCCAAGCTCCAAAATCAAAACAAATCTGCATTGGACAGGTGAATACTCAAAACAACAAGAAACTAATAGTGATTGTATTCCTGAAAGGATCTCCCTGTGAGATGGAGATTGACACTGGCTCTTTCATTTTAATAATGTCCTGGGCAGTTGTCAAGAGGGCACATGAACTCTTCTGGTTCATGCCCCTTCCATTCCACCTAGTATTGAAACCAGTGACCTCAGACTCTGGCGGACCATCCCAGACATTGAGCACGGATGGAAGTCAAGCAGAAGAACCGAATGGGCAGGCAGAAAGGGCTGGGATAAAAAAGGAATGATAGAACATGGGATGAATCTGGAGCATGCAGGGCAAGGTTAGATGATAGGCCACTGGATTAATGACTACTTCCACTGGGAATGGGCCCAAAACCCAAAGGTCGATCGGGAGATACTTCATGGACAGCAAGATGCAATCTCCTACTGTCAAAGATGGTACAGCTCACTGAGACCTGTCTGCAAACCTCTTATAATCCTCCTTGGCCTGATTCAGCTGATATTTCACTAGCTGGTGCATTGCCTGGAGCTACAACAAAACTCTTCTGCCACAGGAACTGGGGAATCCAGAGCTGTGAGTAGAAAGAATCGGGGGTGGTAGCCCATGTTGGTGTAAAACGGAATAGTCTGGGTGGAGGTATGCTGTTAATTATTAAAGGGGAATTCCATGATGGCTCAGCCCAGTTATTCTGCTGCAGGTTAATGAAACAGTGCAGGTATGGTTCTAAGATTTCAATTACTTTTTCTGTACCCCCATCAGTCTCCGGGTGATGCGATGACAACAGACAGAACTGGACCTTGAGCACTGCCATTAGCCCCTTCCAAAATTGTGTGGTGAACTGCACCCCTTGGTCTGACATGACCCTATCCAGCAAGCTGTGTAAATGGAAGACATGTTGAATGAACATGAGTGCTCTGGTGTGCGCTGTTGGTAGTCCTCTACAGGGGATAAAATGCAGCATTTTTGTCAACATGTCCACTATCATGAACACAATCATGAAACTGGCAGACGAGGGCAAGAAGACCATAGAGACAGCCCCCCCCCCCGATTCTCTGAGGCATGGACAAGGGCTACAGAAAACCCAGGGGTGCTCCTGTGGCTGATTTGGCCTCATGACAATGGTCGTAAGAGGTGACGTATGTGTGAACATCATGCCAAAGGCAAGACCAATGAAATGTCCAGTAGACCAAGTGCAGAGTTTTAAAGAAGCCGCTGTGTTCCGCTGTGGGATTATCATGACATTGATTCAAGATCAACCCTCAGAGTAGCCCGGCTGGAACATAGATCTTGTCTTTGAAATGGAGCAGTTCTTCAGAATAAGTCCAAGGGGACTTTGGTCCCATCGCCCACTTCCGCTGCTCTGCAAACTTGTCCTGCTGCTGCACCTCCCAAATTCATCCTCAAAGATCTAGGAGAGACTGGACAGCCCCAAATGTCTCCATGGGGAGAATGGTTTGAGGCGGCAGTGATTCCATGGTGTGGGCATTCTTGGGCTTGTGGGATAATGCATCTGCTTGGTGGTTCTGGCATTCAGGATATACATGATTCAGAATTGGAATCAGGCAAAGAAAAAGGACCAGTGGATCTGGCACTGGTTCAACTTTATCACTATTTGCAAGTATTCCAAGTTTTTATGGTGAGTGTGGACCTTGATCTGGTGTCAAGCCCCTTCCAAATGATGTATCCACATCTCAAATACAGTTTTTATGGCTAACAGTTCCTTTTCCCAAATGGTGTAATCGTGTTTGAACAGGTTGAGTTTGTGGGAATAGTATGTGTGTGGGAACAATGGACTGCCATCCTCTTGAGTCTGAAACAGCATGGCTCCGATGGTGATATCTCAGGCGTCTGCCTCCCCCACAAATGGTCAGTTGGGACCAGCTGTTTGAGTAAGGGCTCCTGCAGGAAGGTTCTTTAAGGCCCGGAACCCCTGCTGTTCTGGATCGCGTCACTGGAACATGACTTTGTACTGAAGTAGTCAAGTAAGGGGCACAGTCAGGATGGCAAATCTTGGGATAAAAGCCTGATTATAATAACAAATCCTAAGAAATGCTGGATGTCTTTGACTCTGCAAGAGGGCTGCCATGTTCTCAGAGCCTTGACCCTGCCAGGATCCATTGCTATGGCTTGTGGAGAAATGCAATGACTCAGAAACTTGATGGTAGTCTGATAGAATTGACATTTCTTCAAATTGGCATAGAGGGGGCTGTTAATATGGCTCTACACTACATCCTTCAACATCTTGAATCTCCAATGATCTATGCTAGGGTCCTCTTTATAGACTTCAGTTCAGCATTCAACACCATTGTACCAGACATTTTCTTAACCAAACTAAATCAGCTAGCGGTACCTGAACACACTTGTAAGTGGATCACAAGCTTCCTAACAGACAGGAAGCAACAGGTGAAGCTAGGAAAAAATCACATCAGATGCATGTACAATTAGCACAGGTGCCCCCCAAGGCTGTGTACTTTCACCACTTCTCTTTTCTCTATAGATTAATGACTGCATCTCAAACTATCCATCTGTTAAACTACTGAAGTTTGCAGATGGTACAACAGTGATCGGACTCATTCGAGACAATGATGAATTCGCATACAGACAAGAAGTTGAACAACTATCCTTGTGGTATGACCAGAACAATCTAGAACTGAACACACTCAAAACTGTATAAATGGTGGAAGACTTTAGGAGAAACCCTTCCACCCTTCCACCTCTCACAATATCAACACTAGACAACACAATATCAACAGTAGAGACCTTCAAATTTCTAGGTTCTATCATATCTCAAGACCCAAAATGGTCACCTAACGTCAAAAACATTATCAAAAAAGCACAACAAAGAATGTTTTTTCTGCACCAGCTCAGGAAGCTCAAACTGCCCAAGGAGCTGCTGATCCAGTTCTACAGAGGAATCATTGAGTCTGTCATCTGCACCTCTATAGCTGTCTGGTTTGGTGCTGCAACCCAACAGGACCGACACAGACTTCAGAGGATAATCAGAACTGCAGAAAAAACAATTGCTGCCAAGCTGCCTTCCATTGAGGATCTGTATACTGCACGAGTCAAAAAGAGGGTGGGAAAAATATTTACTGACACCTCACATCCTGGACACAAACTGTTTCAACTCCTACCCTCAAAACATCGCTACAGAGCACTGCATACCTGTTGTGGTTAGCTCTGGCCCAGCTCTCGCCCCAAGGAATGTGCAGGTGGATGTGGGGGAAACATCCACATGCCGCAGGCCTGTTTTGCTCCCGATGGAATCTGCTGACGAAGCCTCCTCTGACCAAATTTCAATAAAAGTTTCCATATATTGTCTGAAACTAAAATTCTAGGGAAGATATTCATTTTTACCACAAAAATGGTCCTCAGCAATGACAATTATAATTTCTCCCATCTTAACATATCTTTTTATATTTCATTCCATATCTCAATATAGTTATTGAGCCTTCCAGAGGTGACCTATTAGAGACATTGGTAGCATATAAATTTGATTAATTAAGTAAAATATTCTGAAATAACATCAGCACAATTCATATGTATTATAGTGATATCCAGATACAGTGGTACCTCTACCTAAGAATGTCTCTACTTAAGAACTTTTCTAGATAAAAACTGGGTGATCAAGATTTTTTTGCCTCTTCTTAAGAACCATTTTCTACTTAAGAACCCGAGTCCAGAAAAATTTCCCAGGAAATTTGAGAGTGGCACGAAGGCCCAGCCAGTTTTCTGCCATTCCCCCTTTAAGCTTTAGTTCTTAACACCATGGGAAATTTGTCTTTTCCCATGGTTTTAGGTGACCTCTGTAAAATAGTTGTTTGACCCCCAAAGGGGTCCCGACTCCCAGATTGAGAACCAATGACTTAATAACTATGTTATTAACTTAACTATGGTGATTCTCTTAACAACTGTGGCAAGAAAGGTTGTAAAATGGGGCAAACAATTTTATCTAGCAACAGATATTTTGTGATTGTAAGTCAAGTATTACTCATGGTTCTCTCCAAAATTTGTATCTTTCAAATGAGCAAAGAAGCTCAATTCTAATTACCAAAGGCTTTCTCTGCATCTGCATTATGTTTTTTCAAATATTCAAAAACTATTTCTAACATTTTCCTTTCTCTTTTAGGTAAAAACTCATGTTCATCCTCATGAATAAAATATTGCAAAATTATATGCAGTCTATCAGCTAAATTCATTGAGAGAATCTGTGGTTCGGGTGGCCAACCCAAATTGGATTTTGTATCAGTATTCTGGGAAATGTATATTTGCTTCCATTCATGAATGAGAACAAATCAATGGTCACTAATGAATAATGATATAAGCCTATAGTTTCTTCTTCAAGTGAAATCTTGTCCCTTTTTGTGTACAAATGCTTGGTATCATTCCAACTCTATAGCATTATTGGGCGTCATACCTTTGCTACTGAAAAATCATTCAGATTATGCAATTTAGCGTAAGTTGTCAGCGTTTCTTGGTAGAACTCTTTATCAGTTATTTTTTAAAACACCAACAGTAGGGTGTTAAACTTTTCTACCAGGCCAATAAAACCACCTGGTAGTGCAAAATAATAATTTTCAACATATGTAATTTTCCCTCCAGACGTATTGAACTTCAATTGGTAATCTCTAATCTATGTTGAAACAGTATGAGGACAGTAATGTTGTTCTGCAAGATAAGGCTTGGAACTATGATAATTGGGCTCTCATCCAATCCATTTTTTAACTTTTTTGAGCCCTTCATGGGGATGCTATTGCCTTGGTTGCAAATTATTACCCATCCATGTCTCAAAAGGATATATCTATTTGGGAGGCTAAGCCTATGCTCCACTATGAAATTATGTCATCGGGTTTGATAAATTGACACTTACAGCTTGAAAATTTATTATTAATAATAATAATAATAATAATAATAATAATAATAATAATAATAATAATAATAATAATAATAATAAATTTATTGTCATTGTCAAAACAACAAATTGTCATTGGCAACAAAAGTCGTGTGACACCCAGATACCAGTCCCACCATACATAAAATTAGAAAATTAGGTAAATTTAAAAATAGAATAAAAATAGAATAAAAAATAGAATAAATTCCCCACCCTACAAATTCCCCACCCTAAACTACTCAATCATCTACATGACAAACCGAGTAATATTGTCCAACAGTTCACTGATGGTGACCCTTTAGTTCATTGTTAAGTGCGAGTATAGCTTTGGGATAAAAACTATTCAGGAAATGTGTGGTCCGATTTCTAGTAATAATAATAATAATAATTAATAATAATAATAATAATAATAATAATAATAATAATAATAATAGTTTATTTATAGTGCCCTTTTTAACAAAGCTCATAACAGTATGTTAGCAATAGCACTTTTTAACAGAGCCAGCATATTGCCCCCACAATCCAGGTCCTCATTTTACCCACCTTGGAAGGATGGAAGGCTGAGTCAACCTTGAGCCCGTGATGAGATTTGAACCCCTGACCTGCAGATCTAGCAATCAGCTTTAGTGGCCTGCAGTACTGCACTCTACCCACTGTACCACCCCAGCTCTCTAGTCACAATTGGCCTCTGCTCTCTCCTCTCCCTGAGGTTTGACCCATAGAAATCTCTTCTATCCTATCCTCTTCCCTTCCTCAGCTTTACTGCACAAAATCCTCCCTTATCCTATCCCCTTCCGTCCCTCAGCCTTGCCCCACAGAATCCTCCCCTATCCTATCCCATACTCTCCCTCAGACGTCCCCACAGAACCTTCTCCTATGCTATCCCATTCTCTCCAGAGTTATTTTATTTTTATTTTATTTATTGTATTGTCAAAACATGTACAAGAAAGCAGGTATTGGTATAAACATGAGCAAAAGCGAAGTAGGAACAGGTAGATTTGGACAATAGGATTTGGACAATTTTCAGGTTGGGAGGGGGGAAAGAATGTCTAACTTTTTAGCATCAGAGTGTGTTAACAGTAATATAAGAAATACTAATGATCTGAAAGTCATTTTGAAAAATCTTTTCTTAGCAAGCATCTAGAAGCCAAGAGGAACATACAAATTTCAAGTTTGTAAGCTTTATGGTTCTGGAGATTTCATTATCGTGGAGTGAGTAGTTTTTGCTTTTCTATAGATTCTAGGTAAGATTCACAGATTTTTTTAAAATAAGAAATAATTAAGTGTTCATTCATTTAAAGCTTATTTACTTCTGGCCTTAATTCAAGTTGATTCAGTAGTGTGCACAATTCAATGATAGTTTATTCAGATGGTTTGCTTAGCTTTTCAGGCTACTTTCCACTTGTGAGTCAGATGCATTTCAGCTGGCAATTGTACCTTGCAGAATCAGCTTTGTTTCAGACATCAAACTTTGGATCATCACGCCAGTTAATCTAGATCGTTTTAATTGTGCTGTAAATGTGCAACCTCACTGACCCTGGTGCCAATTGTTCTTTGCCAACCATATCAGCTGATGTAGTTTACCCTCATATTGATGAACTTATGTTCTTCATACTTGGGGAAGAAAAATTACAGCACTGCATACGAATTGGAAGTGGGGAGTAATTATTCCTATTAATTGCTATTTCAACCAGGGTAGCTGTTTGCTTGCACTGCAGTACTTTAAAATGTCCCAGACAGGTCAAAGGTGGATAAAATTAATAACTTAATCCGGTTAACAATTAAGGACAAATCCCAATATTGCATAATATAAATATCCGCTTGGACATCACTGAATCTTCATGTGAAGTTGTATTTTATTTTTCTGAGTATCTTTTTATTTGGAAGCACATTTTAATAGATCAGCAATCTATGAAGGTTCATGAATCCTTTATAGAATCAACTTCTTTCAAGAGATTAAAAGCTTATCCTCTTGGGGTCTGTCTGAATTTGGCAATTTAGAACTCCCAAACAAAGTATTTAGCTCATTCTGTAGATTCTGGCCACATGATCACATATAATACAAACTTCTTGGCAATAGCTTCTCAACTGTGGGATTTCTATCCAGCTAATAATGTCTTAGTAAGATAAATTGCTAATGGAACTCTCAGAAAAAGGCAATACACCCACTGTTGGAAAGGGCTGCACAAATGTACTACTATCACAATGCAGTAGCAGTTGGTTGCAAAACGGTCCAATCAGGTACCATGACTCTTCATTTTAAGGATTGCCCATGTTATATTCTGGGTGAATATTCAATACTGCCTGTGAGGCAACTCTGCTTCCTGGCTAACACAGCTCCTTTTATATGAAACTGATCATCCATCCATCCAACCAACCAACCAACCAACCAACCAACCAACCAACCAACCAACCAACCAACCAGGAAAGAGTATTTTCCAGCAGAGGATCAGAATGAGAACTTCAACTGACAACTATACACTACTGTATATACAATACATAACAGTCCAAATCTTTCGTTGGCTCATCATTTTTTTCTGACACTCACCCTCAAGGGTTCAGTGGGTTCTTTGTTTTGTTATGTTGTATTGTTGTCTTCTAATTAATGCATGAGTTGCTGCAGGCGGTCAAATCATGACCTTATTGTGGCCTTTGGGCCAGAGAGTATTATGTTACTACAGTGGAACTTTCCTATAATTTCATTCAGGATTCTGCTTTTGGACTTAAAGAGAAAGCTTAGTTTGTTATTATGAGTATGACTCATACTAAATTTTGAAAACCTGGATAGTTCCTTTCTTTTTCTTTCCTTTTTTCCTTCAGGGATATGATTTGAAACTTATCCTCTTGGGGGATCTTTCTGAATTTGGCAGTTTAGGCACCCCAAATGGGTGAAGCTGTGGCTCAGAATTTAAATGTATTATAAAGACACTGGTCCAGTGGTCTGAACAGAGCTGAACTTCAAAGTACAGTGATACCTCTTCTTACGAACGCATCTTCATACAAACTTTTCGAGATACAAACCCAGTGTTTAAGATTTGTTTGCCTCTTCTTAAGAACCATTTTCACCTTATGAACCTGAGCCCGGGTGCGTGGGTTCTCTTACTGCGCATACGCTCTCTTACTGCCACAGGGATTTCCCCTGCCTTGTGACTGCCACTGCCGGGATTTCCCATTTGCTTGCTGCCAAAATGGAGGACAAAAAAAGTTCTCCTTCACTCAGCGGCATCTCGGCTGGTCCCTCCAGTCCAGACCCCACTGTATCTCGGACAGGTGGTGGCAGCTGGTGTGACTCAGCAGAAAGCAAATGCCAAAGCTGTCTGGAGTGGGCCGTCTTCGGAGGTGGGGATGCTTGGGGGGGATGCTTGAGACCATCCTTGCAGAGATGCCACCAGGAAGAAGGAAGAGGAGTTGGTCCCGAGTCCTGATGCCGTGTCACCTGCCGCTTTTTTTTAAAGCCTTAATGTTTGGGATTTTCCTAATGGGCTTGCACGCATTATTCGCTTTTACATTGATTCCTATGGGAAACTTCTTACAAACATTTCTACTTACAAACCTGGTCATGGAACGAATTAAGTTCGTACGGTTGTACGAATTACCAGCATTTTTTTTTCTTACTAGAAATAGCATTAAATAAGCCCATGGCTCATAAGATTATGAGGCGGTTACTAAAATTAGATTCCTGTTACACTGATGATGCAAAAAAATCTAATACTGTACACTGCCTCTATCAATTTAAGTTATTGTTAAAATAAATTGGCAATGAAAGGATCTTCCGTATATACAGTATTTTGATACCTGAGATAAAGATGTCCAGGTTTTTCTCCTCTCTTCTCAATTGAGTTGTTTTAGCACCTGTCTCATTGAATGAACTCAACAATTTATTTCATAACAAGTCTCTTCACCTAATTTGGATTTTATAGTATTCATTTCGGCTGTCAAAACATAAAGGGGAATGAATGGATTCCCTTTCATTATGCCTTACTTCTCGCAGACACAGAAAGGATTCTTTGTTATAAGATTATGATTTGTGATCATAAATATAAAAACATAGCGTGTGGTGGGGAAATGTTAAGCATGGAGATTTTTAGCAATTGCTTCTTTAAATAAATATAGTAGAATTCTTTTGTGACTAATTTCTAATCAACAATATATTAAGCACCAACTGGACCAAGGATCCTCAAATTTGTGGACTTCAACTTCCAGAATTTTCCAGCTAGCTGAAACTGGACAATCCTGGTAATTCCTCTGTGCACTTATAGATATTATATTTATGTACTTTATTTTCCTTTTGTTTGATCTTTTCTCTTTTTCTAGAAAAAAGAATAAGAAATAATTTTTAAAAATCAAAGATAAAAATATTCTGTCATTAGGGGAAGGGTGACATACCTTAGGGAAAACTAGAAGTACAGAAAGGAACCATTTTTCTATGCAAATAAAAGTGCCTGTGTAGATATAATAAGGATGTCTGGAGTTTGCTTGATGCAGTATAATAATTATATGGCTTGCGTGTAGATAATTCTCTGCCAACGAAGTAGATTAACACACTCTGTTCCAGAATTATTTACAGAAGCATGTAATTTAAAAACTGTCTAATAAATATTTTTTCTATCAATTAACATCATCTATGTATGACATTGAACCATTTTATGACTATTTGCCTCAGCAATACTGTGTTTCCCCCAAAATAAGGCAGTCTTATATTTTTGGGGTCTCCAAAATTAGCGCCAGAGCTTAATTTCAGTGGATGTCTGATTTTTTTTCCTTGCATGGGAGGTCCACTTCTTCTGCTTGTTTGTGGCTATAACAGGGCAGCAGGCTTCATGGCATGCCAGTGCCGTTATTGTGAGGTTGGGTTGCTTATCTCAGGGTTATCTGGCTTATCTCAACTTACCTCACTTCACCTCATGTTGGCTACACTGCAGTGGCCTGCAGTACATCACTCTACCTACTGCACCACCCCAGCTCATATGTCAAATTATGCCAGGGCTTCTTTTTGGGATAGGTATTTTCAGGGAAACATGGTAGTAGCATTATTATTTCACATCTACCAAATCAGACTTCACTCTTCAAAAGTGCTTGATTTTGCCCACAAACTATTTACTACATTTTTACACAGTGAAATATTACAGATTTGCTTGGTAAACCACCTCTAGTATAGGAGATGCTGTTTCAACACACTTGCTCATAATCTTCACTCAGATAGAGTCTTTAATCATGGGGGGGGGGGGGGGACAGAGATCCTGTAGTAAAATGGCTGGCCCATAAATTTAATAAACAAGCAAACAAATAATTAAACAAATGAATGAATATATTTCAACAAGTCAATAAATCACTTAATGTGAAGCCGGTGCTCTCTGAATTTGATTGTTTTCCTGCAGATGTTTCATTACCCCAATAGGTATCATCGTTAGTGCTAGCAATGGGTGAGTTTTGCTGCCTGTTTATATATGGTAGTTTGCTCTGTTAGTGTTGGTGGGAATGTTCCTGGTAGTTAATTAAGTCATTGTTAACCATTTAATTGCTTGAGTTGGTGTCCCTTGATAGGAGTATTAATCTTGGTGTTAATTTCTTCTCATTTGAGCATTGCTTGCTGACAAGGAGGTGGTGTGGTCTTTTCGATTTTTGATTCTCTCTTTTGAATGGTATGTAGAGGGTGTTTATCTAGATGTGTCTATTGATAGCTGATTTGTTTTGAGTGCTAGGCTGGCACTGGGCTAAATATGGTTCAGTCTGTCCATGTGTTTTCATCATATATTCTGACTGCTAGTTGGTTTTCACGGATGTGCTCCGCTAGTCTTCTGCCTGTTTGTCCTACATAACTGTTGCAGTCCTTACAAAGTATGTTTATACTTTTTCTGGGTTTTTTTCCTGGGAAACATGGAGCACAACACCTCCTTCCCAACAATAACATACAGATAATGAGAGAGATTTCCTGTTTCCTGTTCTGAAGAAATTTCTCAACATTTTGATGACGTCATTTTGCCATATGTAAGCACATAATGCTACTGCCTTGAAAAGAGAAAACCAATTTTTTTTCAACATAAATTCCAATAGGTGGTTTTTGAAACCACACCATGGCATTGTTTATAGTCCTGCCTTACATATGAATGATAGGTGGGAAACTTTGGGTCAATAACTCTCTCAGTCCGATCTACTTCACAGGGTTGTTGTGGGAAAAACAGAAGGGAAAAAAGTATTAGATATATTCTATGTACTGAATTATTTATAAAAATAAAGATGGGATTTTAAAAAAGCAAACAAGCAAAGATTGGTTTGTGCTTATTTTGACAATTTTACTCTGGCCATTAATGAGATAATTTAATAGTCAGTGAAAATTTATACTTAGCATGTTTAGAAATATGTTTAATTTAAACTATGGTATTTTCAGAGCTTGTTTTTGAAGTGCCATTCTCTCCATTTTAAAAAAAAATGTTCCAGGTTTCAGTCCTAACCATGTCATATTTTTATTTCCTTTCCCTTCATTATCAAGTGTATAGTATGCAGACCATGGATTGGTTTGCTTTTTGCTTGAATTTTAATTATGTTTTTTTTAATTCTGATTGGGTTTTGCTTTCTTCAGTTTTTTAAAATAAAAACTTCCCTAAGTATAGCTTGCAAAAATGCATACTGTTCAGATGAGTTTTATTTTCAATAGTCCTCTGTATATAATATATGATGGATGTGGTGTATGGTCATTAGTTTTCTTGCTTTCTAATCAGGTTTTCCAGTTCAGCCTGGATCTAGTCAGTCATCTTGTAGTGAATCTAATTACAGGGACTGCCTAAGTATTTATTGATTCAACATTTAGTTGAGTTTTTAATTTTTAGGACTTCTTTATATACATTTATCTAGTAGCTATTATAACTTATTCTGATTGTTGATCAATAATCAGAAACTTCCATTAATTCTAAGCATTCAGGTGCCAGGTGTCTCATAGCATTTTCATTCTTTAGGAGTAGGCCAACTTCTTTTATAATCATGCCTCTTTTAAATGCCAAACTAGCAAATTTATCCAGTCTGAATTTCATTTCTCTGTTTTTACTAAATATATAGAGAGTGTCCAACATCATTGCCAGCTTTTGATTTCCTGAGTAATTTTAGGAAATCCATGTAAAGAAATGGTTCATTTTGGAACTTTGTCTTGTGCCTTAGTATCAACAATCATTGCACATATAATGAGTTTCTTTTAAGATATGCATTGTTTTACTTTTACTTTTGCCGGGGTGGCGCAGCAGGTAGAGTGCTGTACTGCAGGCCACTGAAGCTGACTGTAGATCTGTCTGAAGTATAAAACGTATCAGGAAAGACTTAATGAACTCAATCTGTATAGTCTGGAAGACAGAAGGAAAAGGGGGGACATGATCGAAACATTTAAATATGTTAAAGGGTTAAATAGGGTTCAGGAGGGAAGTGTTTTTAACAGGAAAGTGAACACAAGAACAAGGGGACACAATCTGAAGTTAGTTGGGGGAAAGATCAAAGGCAACATGAGAAAGTATTATTTTACTGAAAGAGTAGTAGATCCTTGGAACAAACTTCCAGCAGACGTGGTTGGTAAATCCACAGTAACCGAATTTAAACATGCCTGGGATAAACATATATCCATTGTAAGATAAAATACAGGAAATAGTAAAAGGGCAGACTAGATGGACCATGGGGTCTTTTTCTGCCGTCAGTCTTCTATGTTTCTATGTTTCTATATTCTTAATCAGTACAAGGTTCAGAAAACTGTACTTGCTTGAACTTGTACAGTATGTTTGATAGAATAGTTTTCAGTCCTTCATTTAATTGGTTTCACTCAGATACCAAATTATAGTCTCTTCAAGTAATAGTTAATTGGGAAGGTAGCGGTCAACTTGGTGAATAAGACAAATGATCTGCAGAGCTCAGTATTCTGTCCACTAACAGTGATCAGGCAAATATTAATGGGAAATGAACATACAGGCTATGATAGCAATATATAATCAGTATTTGGATATATAGACATATTAATCTATTATCTTCAACATTACAGATTGCATGACTGTTTGCTTTGGCTAGATGCCCATAATGACTATTCCCTTCATGTATTTTTGTAATCTTTCTTCAAAGAAGTTAATTATTGAAGTTAATTATTATCACATTATTGTGATAGCAGTAAGGTTAGTTATATGTTACAGAGAGCTGGAGTTTCTCCTGGCAGTAAGAGTAGCCATTCCAAAAGCAGATCTTATGGATGGGGAAACATAGCTATCCATGCTTCAAATCCCCTTATACTATTTAAAATAAAAATTTAGTGCACATTCCTTTATGATGCCTTCCCTTTCTGGTTTGCTGAGTTGCAAAAAAAAAAGAAGAAGAAAGAAAGAAAGAAAGAAAAAGAAAGAAAGAAAGAAAGAGAAAAGAAATAATTTTATCTACCTCTTATTGCTATCTAGTGGTTATTTGGATTTTTGCAGCCCACATCCGTATCTCTAGTCTGAATACACAAAGGCTCTTCTCCTGTTGCAAAATGTGTAGGAGGGCTACTTTACCACTTAGTGTAAGACACATGCATTCAGCAAATACAGCCAGGATTGTGCCAAGCTAACAGGATATTTTTAAACTACTATAGTGACTTGAATAGAAGACTAGTTTTTATCCACTTAGTTTACCTTTTTAGTGGAAAGGTTTGATTTTCACTGAAAGTTTTCAAGGAGACCGGAGAGATGGTTTAGTGAAAGTGGGGGAGAAGTTGCAATACATCACATGACAATGGGATGCCACAAGTTCAACACCCCTGGTATAAAGTCTCCTATCACGGGCAGCGGGGGAGTGGGGTTGGAGCTGATGGTCTTTGTTCTATGGTCTTTGTTCTTTTGGGGAGTTGTATTAAATTCAAACTTAAAGCAAATGGGATTGTTTTGGGTGGCTGTATTTCAGGATAAGGCAGCAACATTGGTGCTTCACAGATGTCTTGCAAGTCAAGTTCATTTTTGGAAGATCGGTTGATGTAAATTGTTTGCTTACTTCACTGCTCTTTCAAGTTTAGATCTATAGCTAATTCCAGTTCCTAAATATAAACTTCTTAGATATTTTTCTTAAAACATTAGATTTGCACCCTTTTTGAAAATATTGAAGCAACATTAAATATCTTACTATCTCTGAGGTGAAAAAATGGTTACAACCTTACTTTATTTACTGATTCAAAAAGTAGGAATTTATTATCTTTATAAATAACTTTATGTCCTTAAGGGCAAACATACATTTTAAAAAATCCCAACAATATAATTAGGGTAGATAGCACCTTTGATACTCAATTTGCCTCAGGCATTTTGAGAACATTATATAACTTTCTTTCTGTTTGCTAAAGAGAAACTGGGAACTGGATTGGCATAAATGAGATACATAGCTTAGAAGAACACATCTACTTAAAATAAATATTTCTGGGTTAAGGGTAGGGTTTGTTCTCAAATAAGTAATAAACAATTATAAAAGTTTTTCCTTAGATTCATTTCCACATTAGTGAATACTTGAAATGCCTTGTTAAACCTAGATACAAAGTGGGAGAAGCTGAATAAAATTCAATTTTCTGTTTTTTTAGATATGTCATGAGTTTGCCTAATAAGTTGCAATCTAGCTGTCTTTAGGCCTGACAATTCAGTCTTTTCCCCCAACAATTGGAGATATCAGATTATTAACAGATGGCAAATATTATTGAAGCAAAATCAATAAGTAATTTGTGTCGAAAGAAGGAAAGGAAGGAAGGAAGGAGAAGAAAGAAAGAAAGAAAGAGAGAGGGAAAGAAAGAGAGAGAGAAAGAAAGAAAAAAGAGGGAGAGAGAGAAAGAAAGAAAGAAAGAAAGAAAGTAAGTAAGTGACTAATTGACGTTTTTATCAAGCCTCAAGCAAAAATTATTGTCTAAATCTAGGAAGGTTACCAGGTAATCCTCATTTAATGACTGCTCTGTTTAGTGACCATTTGAAGTTATGATGACGTTGAAAAAGTAATGTTACAAACTGCCCTTGCACTTACAGCTGTCTCTGCTCCCCCCTCCATTAGATTCTAGCACTTTGTAACCAGCAGGAATTTATGACTGTCACAGGGTCCTGCAGTCATGCATTCACCATTTGTGGGTATTGCAGCTAGATTACAACAAGCAAAGTTAATGGAGAAGGCAGCAATACAATTTCCAAGTCACAGTCACGTGATGTTTGGCTTAACAGCCATGGCAGAAGCTGTAAGCCTGTCACAGTCACATGAGGTCTTGCTTAATTATCATGTTGCTTAGCAATGAATTTGCCCATCCCAATGGTGGTTGTTAGGTGAGGACTACCTACATTATGTGTTCTTTCAGTCAAGGGACCATATTTAATATTAATGGTTCTATTCTGGAGATCCTTTTCCAAATGAGCTTGAGATAGATTTCAACTATCCTAATTCCCAACCCAATCGCAAATTGCCAAGGACCGTGCTAGCCTTTCAGGTACCCTATGTCAGAAGAACAAGCCTGCTTCATTTATGAATCCTGCCATTCTTTGTCCATCAAATTTGAAGGAAAAATAATTCTTGCAGGTAGAAAGCTTAGTATTTCTTCTGAGGTTTCTTTTATAGGAAAGATATTATTCCAGAAAACTGTTTGATTTAAAACAGACATAAACATTGACAAAGATGTAAATTATATAAACCACTCAGAGTTTATAAAAGCAAATACCTTTAGCAAGTAAATGTAAAATGCAACAAAGACAGAAAGACAGACCTTAGAAGAATAATACAATTTAGAGAAATTATAATTAAGCAGTTATCAATCCTGTATGGAATCTTTTCAACAACCATTCATTTTAAATGCAAAATAAAAAGATCAGCCCAAGTTTAAATGGGTGCAACTATTTATTTTATTTATTTATGTATTTGCCATCCATCTTAGCCAGTGATGGGCTCCTATGGGAATGGTCAGGAACGCAGTTCCGGTAGCAAAATTTGGAGCTCTACCCCAGAGCATAGTTCCCTCTAAGCTGAGCAGTGAGCAATCGCTCACTTAAAAATCATCATCAACTCAGAGTTTTTCAAATCTGCCCAGAAGCCGAGAGGGAAAGAGTGAGAGGGAAAGAGTGCCGCCCAGTCCCAAAGGGACTGCCGCTCAGACACTATACTTTTCCGCCCACCCCAAAAAAAATTAGAGGGAACACTGCCCCAGAGCACCCTATTTGCACTGAAAGATGTTGAAACAAAATGCATAAGCCACGCCCACAGTGTGGTAGTAAAAATTTTGGTAGCCCATCACTGATTTTACCTCAAGGTAACTTTTTACCTTGAACAGTAATTTTTAAGATAATCTTACTGCTATTGCTGTAGCATTTTTAACCAATATGTTTAAGTTTTATTGGATTTATAGGCCACCCAACTCCTGATGGATGGATATTTGACTTTACTTATCTGAATCTACTCAACAAAGCTAGCTTCAGCTTCTCATAAATTCAAAAAAGAAACTGTTTTTATTAGCAATTAGTTTCCTTAATGCTTAAAGAAAAAGGCAAGTCAGATCATGTTTAAACATGTAATGGGCCACTTAACAGCAAGTATGTCATTATAATAATCCTTTTTTAGATTTTTTTTTCCAGGATTACAGTCTGCTAAACTATTCCTCAATACATATAGAAACTAAAGTGGAGATTTTTACTGATCTGGATCTCATATGATGGTTAACTTAAGGTTTGTTTAAATTAACAGACCACAATTGGGCAGCTGAACTTTTTAGGTGGAAGAGTGTGAATGTGTTGGCCATTTTGGACATGTGGATGCGGTTGGATTTTCTGGGGGTTCCTTTTCTTGGTTTGGAGGGGATATTTTTGGTATTTTTCTCTGACCATAAGCCATGCTTTCCAAACTACTGTGGTTTATAAACTACACCTATTAAAATAAAACCACACAAAACCCCTGGAAACCCCTACAAAACCTGACACCTATTAAAATACAAATCCAATAAGTAAGTAAGTAAGTAAGTAAGTAAGTAAGTAAGCAAGCAAGCAAGCAAGCAAGCAAGCAAGCAAGCAAGCAAGCAAGCAAGCAAGCAAGCAAGCAAGCAAGCAAGCAAGCAAGCAAGCAAGCAAGCAAACAAACAAACAAACAAACAAACAAATGAATAAATAAAATGAAATCACAAAAAATCCTAGGAACCATTTGTACAAACCACTAGGTCATTCTATGAAGATTTGGGAAATGTGGCCCTGTTATTGTAAATGCAGTAAGCACAAAACCATTCAAGCAAATGATAGCCCTGTTTACTCCATCCCAATCAACTGAACATTTCAAATAGGGAAATAAAAATCTGATTCTGTAGTTTTCCACACAACTACTTTAAATAGTAATCTTCAGAAAACGAAGTCCTGCACGTAAGAACATATCAGCTTAAACCAAGAGTGTCAAAGTTGATTTCATTGAGGGCAGAATCAGGGTTGTGTTTGACCTTGGGTGGGTGGGAGGCAGGTGTGCGTGGCTGGGTGTGGCCAGTTTGAAATCACTCGTGTCCAGGGTGCTTGTGGTGGCCCAAGGACTCTTCTGGCTAAACATGCTCCCAAACTGCATTTTCAGCTGTGATGGACACCTGCAACCCTCTGCCAAGAAAATGGAGCTCGGGAGGGCCATAGGCAGCCCTCCTGACCTGCATTTTCAGTGGCAGAGGCACCGTGGGCCAGTCCTTTGCAGTTTCCAGGGTGGTTCCACAAGCCAAAACTAAGCAGCCTGTGGGCCCTCTGCCAAGAAAATGGAGCTCGGGAGGGCCATAGGCAGCCCTCCTGACCTGCATTTTCAGTGGAAGAGGCACCGTGGGCCAGTCCTTTGCAGTTTCCAGGGTGGTTCCACAAGCCAAAACTAAGCAGCCTATGGGCTGGATCTGGCCCCTGGGCCTTATGTTCCACAAGCCAAAACTAAGCAGCCTGTGGGCTGGATCTGGCCCCTGGGCCTTACACGTTTGACAACCCTGGCTTAAACTAACAGTTAAATACCATAAAGAAATATTAATGAAAGCCATCTGGAATAAGTATAGCCAGATTCATTGGAAACTAGGCAGGATTTCCAAGGCAGCCGTCACTACACTAAGACTTTATCATAGGTTTTTATCATCATTCTTATACATCTTGAGTATATTTCACAAGCACTTTGTGGGAGTCATAGCTTTCTAGCAGTGGGAGCAATTTGCAACTTTCTCTGACAGCTTTTCGGCTGATTATCTGGAAAAGCCAGCAAATATTACAAATGTCAATCACATGATTGCAGGGAAAGAAGACAGATACTTAATCTTGCATATAATAACAACAGCCAGATTATCTTATGCCCAAAGTTGGAAATTAGAAACAACACCATCAATACTAAATTTGATAACTGAAATTCATGAAATCTCTAGAGATGAATAAGATGACTCTAGAGCTTCAGGAGAGGCATGACAGGTGGTATAATTGGTTGAAACCAAAAAATCTATATTTAAAACTGTAAAATCTCACACGATTCAAAAGAAAAATGAAAAGATGTATGCAAGTAATCTTATAAATCCTTTAACCTAGAATACGTAGTAAACAATCAAATTATTATCAAATACTTTTATTAACCTACAGTTATAAAAAATAAGATGATCTAGAAATAGAATATCAAAAACTAATTATACAAAAGTATAAAATAGCTTTAGACTGACACAAGCGGGCTGTAATAAACAATAGTCAACAGGATGTTTGACATTCATGTTCATTCTTAAGTGCTAATATTTGATATACATCTGTAACTATGTAAGTTCTTTTTTTTTCTTTTTTTGCTATGTGTGCACCTTTTGTAAGTTATGTTTTGTCCTTGTGTAACCTTCTTATGTAAATATTTAATAAAGATATTAAAAAAGAAACCAAAGACATGCCTGGGGGAGGGGTAAAGAGACGTCTAGAGAAGCGATGGAGGAAGAGTAGGTCTGAATCTGATCGAACACTTGTAAGAGCTTTTATTAAGACTTACAAAGTGGTGCTCAAGGCGGCAAGATGCGCGTACCATGCCGCCTTGATTGCATCAGCGGAATCCTGCCCGGCCGCTCTGTTTAGGGTGACCCGCTCCCTTCTTAATCAGGGGGGAGTTGGGGAGCCCTTGCAGAGTAGTGCCGAGTTGTTTAACACGTTTTTCGCTGATAAAGTCGCTCAGATCCGGGCCGACCTCGACTCCAATTGTAAAACAGAGTCGACTGACAATGAGTCAGTCGAGGTGACTGGGGCACGTACTTGTTCACCTGTCTGGGAAGAGTTTGATCTGGTGACACCTGATGAAGTGGACAAGGCCATTGGAGCTGTGAGTTCCACCACCTGTCTACTGGATCCGTGTCCCTCCTGGTTGGTCTCGGCTGGCAGGGAGGTGAAACGGAACTGGGCCCAGGAGATTACCAATGCTTCCTTGGGGAGGGGAGTTTTTCCAACACTCTATAAAGAAGCACTCGTGCGCCCCCTCCTCAAGAAGCCTTCCCTGGACCCAGCCATACTTAACAACTATCGTCCAGTCTCCAACCTTCCCTTTATGGGGAAGGTTGTCGAGAAGGTGGTGGCACTCCAGCTCCAGCAGTCCTTGGAAGAAGCCGATTATCTAGGTCCCCAGCAGTCGGGTTTCAGGCCCGGTTACAGCACGGAAACCGCTTTGGTCGCGTTGATGGATGATCTCTGGTGGGCCCGGGACAGGGGTTTATCCTCTGTCCTGGTGCGCCTCGATCTCTCAGCGGCTTTCGATACCATCGATCATGGTATCCTTCTGCACCGGTTGGAGGGGCTGGGGGTGGGAGGCACTGTGCTTCAGTGGTTCTCCTCCTACCTCTCTGGCCGGTCGCAGTTGGTGTTAGTGGGGGGTCAGAGGTCGGCTCCGAGGTCTCTCCCTTGTGGGGTGCCTCAGGGGTCGGTCCTCTCCCCCCTGCTATTTAACATCTACATGAAACCACTGGGTGAGATCATCCAAGGACATGGGGTGAGGTATCATCAATATGCCGATGATACCCAGCTTTACATCTCCACCACATGCCCAGTCAATGAAGCAGTGGAAGTGATGTGCCGGTGCCTGGAGGCTGTTGGGGCCTGGATGGGTGTCAACAGACTCAAGCTCAACCCGGATAAGACGGAGTGGCTGTGGGTTTTGCCTCCCAAGGACAATCCCATCTGTCCGTCCATTACCCTTGGGGGGGAATTACTGACCCCCTCGGGGAGGGTCCGCAACTTGGGCGTCCTCCTCGATCCACAGCTCACATTAGAAAACCATCTCTAAGCTGTGGCAAGGGGGGCGTTTGCCCAGGTTCGCCTGGTGCACCAGTTGCGGCCCTATCTGGACCGGGACTCATTGCTCACAGTCACTCATGCCCTCATCACCTCGAGGTTCGACTACTGTAATGCTCTCTACATGGGGCTACCTTTGAAAAGTGTTCGGAAACTTCAGATCATGCAGAATGCAGCTGCGAGAGCAGTCATGGGCTTACCTAGGTATGCCCATGTTTCACCATCACTCCGCAGTCTGCATTGGCTGCCGATCAGTTTCTGGTCACAATTCAAAGTGTTGGTTATAACCTTTAAAGCCCTTCATGGCATCGGACCAGAATATCTTCGAGACCGCCTTCTGCCACACGAATCCCAGCGACCGATTAGGTCCCACAGAGTTGGCCTTCTCCGGGTCCCGTCAACTAAACAATGTCGGTTGGCGGGCCCCAGGGGAAGAGCCTTCTCTGTGGCGGCACCGGCTCTCTGGAACCAACTCCCCCCGGAGATCAGAACTGCCCCTACTCTTCCTGCCTTCCGTAAACTCCTTAAAACCCACCTTTGCTGTCAGGCATGGGGAAATTAAACATCTCCCTCTGGGCACGTTTAATTTATACATGGTATGCTTGTGTGTGTGTCTGTTAGCATATGGGTTTTTTTAAATCTTTAAATATTTTAATTAATTGGATTATTATGATTTGTTTTCACTGTTGTGAGCCGCCCCGAGTCTTCGGAGAGGGGCGGCATACAAATCCAAATAATAAATAAATAAATAAATAAATAATTCAAGAGGTAAGATTACTTCCAGGCTGAGATTTCCTCCCAGCCCTAGTCCTCCAGGTGGGAGTGGGAGTCATAGCTTTCTGGCAGTGGGCATAGTTCCCTCTAAGCTGAGCAGTGAGCAATCGCTCACTTTAAAATCATCATCAACTCAGAGTTTTCCAAACCTGCCCAGAAGCCGAGAGGGAAAGAGTGAGAGAGGAAGAGAGAGAAAAAAGAGAGGAAGGAAAAGAGAAAGAAAAAGAATGGGAGTAAGGAAGAGAGAAAGAAAATCAAAATCTAGTTTGAAACTAGCTCAACTATTTAAGTGGCATTTTGATATTGATAGAGTTGCCCTATTATGAGCTCACTGTTATAGACACACAGTACAGTATTTTATTTTGAAATTCTCTGAGGCAAAACAGGGTGGGTGGGTGGGTGGGTTATTTGTTTGTTTGTTTGTTTGTTTGTTTGTTTGTTTGTTTATTTGTTTATTTGTTTATTTGTTTATTTGTTTATTTGTTTATTTGTTTATTTGTTTATTTGTTTATTTGTTTATTTGTTTATTTGTTTATTTGTTTATTTGTTTATTTGTTTATTTGTTTATTTGTTTATTTGTTTATTTGTTTATTTGTTTATTTGTTTATTTGTTTATTTGTTTATTTGTTTATTTGTTTATTTGTTTATTTGTTTATTTGTTTATTTGTTTATTTGTTTATTTGTTTATTTGTTTATTTGTTTATTTGTTTATTTGTTTATTTGTTTATTTGTTTATTTGTTTATTTGTTTATTTGTTTATTTGTTTATTTGTTTATTTGTTTATTTATTTATTTATTATTTCTGTGCCGCCCAGTCCCGAAGGGACTGCCCCTCAGACACTATACTTTTCCGCCCACCCACCCCAAAAAATTAGAGGGAACACTGGCAGTGGGAGCAGTTTAGAACTTTTTCTGACAGCTTTTCCACTGATTATCTGGAAAAGCCAGCAAAGATTACAAATATCAGTCCCATGATTGCAGGGAGTTGACAGTTATAACTGGTTATGATTATAAATAGTTATAATTGCCAACAGGTTGCTAAGTACCTAAGTTCTTGATGGCGAGCCTATGCCAGTTTGTTTTTGGCCTTCTGGAGGGTGGAGGTAGGCCGTTTTTGCTCTCCCTAGGCTTCAGGAAAGCCTCTGGAGCCTGTGGATGGCAGAAAATGGACCCAGCAGACCTACCAAATGTTTGGAAATGAACTTCTGATAAGCCTGTTGGGCCATTTTTCTCCTTCCCCAGGCTCCAGAGGCTTTCCTGAAGCCTGTGGAGAGCAAAAAATGGCACAATGGGCCTAATGGAAGTATAGATGCCTGTGTGCATGTGCAGGGGGCAGCAGGGGATTATGTGCACACTGGCAGGGGGAAAGGCATGACATTATGGGTGTGGGCACACACATGGTATCCCACGGCCTTTTAGAAACATAGAAGATTGACAGCAGAAATGTCACTGCTGCTGCCTCCGCTTTGCTGCAGGGATCGGCAGGGTGCTGGGCGTTGACTGAGGAGCTTTTAGGCCTGCCAGGAGGGCTCCTTGGCTGAGGGGGAAAGTCTGGCAGGTCCTGGTGGACCATCCTTTCCTTTAGTGACCCTAGCAACCAAGTTTCCCGCTCAGCCCCCACGGGGAGGAGAAGACGCTCGGATCCTCTGATGGGGCACCCCAAATGAGAAAGTACGAAGGAACGAGAAAGCGTGGGGCGGAGCTGCTCACCCAAGTCGCTTTTCAGCCTGCCTGGAGGGCACCTCACTCAACGTCCGGCACCCCACCCATCCCTGGGGCTGAGCCGCCAGCCTCCAGGCGGCCTCGGCAACATTCGGTGTTTAAGATGCACCCAATTTTTAAAGCACGTTTTTGAAGTTAAAAGGTGCATCGTATTCACCAAAAAATACGGTATATAAACTCTTTAGGCTTCTTGCTAAGAAATTAGGATTATAACTGGGCTAATCTTTTAAAAAATAGCTTGGCTTATTTGTAACCCTGTTCTAAATCTTTCAGATTTTTAAAAGAATATTTAAATGTAAAAAATAATCAGAAATCTTTTGTTGAAACCTGATTCCTTGATTATGTCCAGAAAATAGAGTTCCATTCAGGGCCTTTCCTTTTGAGGGTTTTCTCATATTTGCTATTCAATTGCAGTAGAGTTATTAATTTGTGTGTTTAGTCAGCACTCTACACAATCTCTTATATAATTACCACTTTTTCAGTCTACTTGGAAAGTTGGATTTATTTTTATAACTCAGAACACTTTAAGCTACAATTGATGAAATAATGTTCTCCAGCAGAGGTTCCTCCTGGTTCAGACCCAATCGCCTGAACCGTTAGTGACTCACTGGAGAGGTGTCAATGGCATCACGGATCTGGTTCAGTCAGTTCCAGTATGTGGGCACTGCCATCTTACTTTTTGGGAATTTTGGGTGGAATTTTATGTCGTTGGATGGTTTCTCTTCTTTCTTTGCTTTAAAAAGAGCACCAGGCTAATACACACCTTTATTTCTTTGGCTGAAGCTCTGCTGATCAGCTCCTCAACTGGGTTTCAGGCTTAATCCCGCTACAGAGCATGCACGTAAGTGAAATTACACATGGGGATACACATGTGCACGCCCCTGAGCATAGCAAGTAAGTGCATGTGAAACATCATGATGAGAACCAGTGGCAAAGGTAAGTGGAACCCACACCTGTTCTCCAGGTATATTCATTTCATATTTACAGAAACAACAACTAGTATGGTCACTGGGGACCTGTCAGTTAGGAAATATTGGACTTCTACAGGCTTCTGAAAGACTCCAGTTTTAATGCAAAAGAACCTTTGGGATGAAAATATACAAGGAGCCATTAACTATAGCTATCCTGCATGTTTATACAGAATGAAATAATTCAAAAAGATTAAGTACTGTATGTAGTATCTAGAGATATCGAATGTTAAGGACAGATTGCTCATAAAGAGTTTAAGAGAAATTCCTAAATTATATGTTGATTTCTGAGCCTTGCTTTTCATCCATTGTCCTCAATCTACCTGTCATTAAGTTCTCACAGTAATAGATTCAAGTTATTGGTGCTGACAAAGGAACAAGGAAATGTATCAGGAGAATTATTATCCACCTTGGAGGCATTTTTAATGGTTAAGGTTTTATGATTTAAACAAGCTTTGTTTTCACTGTTTAAAAATACATCTAAAATCAACAACGACTGCATAAGACTGTCATTAAAAATATAATTAGTACAGACAAGTGGAGTTTGAGTCCAAGTAATTTCTTAGATGTAGAGCAGCACAAAAATAATATATGGCTTTCATTTTCTTGATTTAATTAGTCCTGGCATTTCTTTATAATCTAAACACTAGCCATCGTTGATCCTAACCTACCTTTTTTGAGGTCATATACTGGGTGCTACAAGCTAATTGTGCCCCATTTAATGATCTAGAAATGGCCAGTGAACTCAATTATAATTCACTTTTGAATAAACTACACAGGATCAAAAATCTGTTGTAGATTTCACCCATTTCATAGTTTTGAATTTCTGTTCCAAATTTCATTATTTAAAAAGTAGTGCATTTTATATGTAACAATTGTTATCCTTTTTGTTACAGAATTTATCATTTTTTTCAACTCCTGGTGATTGCCTGGACAAGACTCTATATTTTTCTTGGCAAGATTTCAGAAATGGCTTACCATTGTTTGCTTGCTTGGGCTGTGGGAAAATGACTCAGGGAAAAAGTCAGCCAGCTGACTTCATGCCTAAGGTAGATCTGGAACTCAGCAACTTTTGTTTCTAGCCAGATGTTTTAAGCACCACATTAAACAGATTAATCATTAATTAACAGATTAATAGAGCTGAGGTGGCATAGGAGGTAGAGTGCAGTACTGCAGGCCACTAAAGCTGACTGTAGATCTGCAGGTCAGCAGTTCAAATCTCATCACCGATTCAAGGTTGACTCAGCCTTCTATCCTTCCGAGGTGGGTAAAATTAGGACCCGGGTTGTTGGGGCAATATGCTGGCTCTGTTAAAAAGTGCTATTGCTAACAGGTTGAAAGGCACCCTGAGTCTAAGGAGAAGGGCGTCATTAAATAAATAAATAAATAAATAAGTAAGTAGGTAAGTAAGTAAGTAGGTAGGTAGGTAGGTAGGTAAGTTAGTAAGTAAACAAACAAACAAACAAACCATATAAAATGCTAAGTTCTGAGTAATTTTTGTGGTTTTAGCTTCACATTGTATGAATCTGATCTCTTGTTATATATATAATATATGTATATTTGTTATGGTTTAACACTAATTTATGAACAAACTACAGCTTGTTCAATAAAGCAAGGTTAAAGCATAATTTAACCATTGGCACAATGTATGAATCCAACCAAAGGTGTATCCTATTTCATCTTTAAGCTGATTCTGCCATGGCTTGACCATATAGCAATAGCTTTTAGATTTATATACCGCTTCACAGTACGTTACAGCCCTCTTTAAGTGGTTTACAGAGAGTAAGCATATTGCCCCCAACAATCTGTGTCCTCATTTTACCTACCTCGGAAGGTTGGGAGGCTTAGTCAACCTTGAGCCTACTGAGATTTGATCTGCCAAACTGCTGGCAGCTGGTGATCAGCAGAAGTAACTTGCAGTACTGCACTCTAAACATTGCACCACCAGGGTTCTTACAGGTTCCATGTTGGATAATTCCCTTGACACCTGCCAATCATTTTCCTTCCTGTGGGTAGGTCTTCCTGCACACCTGATGTTGTATGCACATTTACATGCACAACATACATATTCTAAATTGAATTTATACATAGCAAGGTTAAGCATCAAAACGCAGGTATGGTACACGAAGGCACAACAAACCAACTTTAAAATAAAAAATTCCTTCCTTGCTAACCTGTTGATTGCTACTCTTTTTTCAAAGCTATTTTTTTTTACCATGAATACACTAATATAATAATGGCTATGTAATTTGCTTCATAAATAAAAGATTAGTGATTTAAAACCTGGCAGAGATGTTTTTCAAATATATTTTTTTCTTTGCCTATTCTTTTTTCTTTTTTAAAAAAGGCCAGTGGTATATTATTTCATCATTTTCCCAGTCACTTGAGGCAGAGGTGACTCAGCTCCTAGATAGCTAGCATATTATCTTGCTTCAGCAGAAGCACTGTTCCAGAGAATAATTCACTGTTGATAAATTTTAAAATTTTAGTTTTCCCTGCCCTTCTTCACATTATGATATGGCTTCCATTGTGATTGGGGACATGAAGGGTTTAACTAACTAGATGTGGATAGTCTTTGGCTTATTAGTTTATGTTCCCCCTCATTTGATAAGAAAATATTTGGAGGCAGTAAAACAGGGGTGTCCAACCTTAGCAATTTTAAGACTTGTGGACTTCAATTCCCAGAATTCCTCAGCTGGCATGATTGTGAATAAGTCATGATTGTGACCTTTAATTTTCTAATACTTTTTCTACCATGAATATGAGGGGCTTTGTTTGTTCCTTTGTTTAGTTGTTTTTAAAAGTCAAGTCTTCTAAAAATCTCAGTAATATTGTTTTCCCAATATTACCCTGATTTGGATGACAAATGGCCTCAATCTACTGCTCACTGATAGAATCCTTAACAAAATTAACTGTTAGTTAATCCTTAATTGTTAATTAATCCTTAACTAACATGTGCAGCCTCATGTCCATATCCCATTATCTTTCTTGTTGGCCTCAATTTACTTTTATTAATTGGACCCTACATGAGTGCTCAGCTGAAACAATATATATGACCCTATATAATGCTGTCACTCCTTTAGAGCTTGATCAAATACTAGATTCAACAACTGCCTTCATCTAATATTCTGCATCAGCTTAAACACAATTTATAACTTTCATATATAAGAACCTTTTTCTAGCAATGACAACAGCATGATTGACTTTTGTCTACATTTAAATCCATACAATGAATCTCATAATAGGACTCCTAAATACAAATTCAGAAAAGAAAACTATGATCTCATAGCTGCTGACCTCTCATCTCTAGATTGGCAAAACCTATTCAATGACAGTAATTGGGCAGAAGACTATTATAACACTTTTCTACTTGAAGTTCAAAGAGTCATTAATCTATATGTACCTTTCATAACTCCCAAAGCCAAACAATAATAAATTACTCTTATCATTTAGGAAACTCCAATCTCCCCCCAAAATAAATCCCTTTGGTATGTAGCTAACTTCAAAAACTGATACAAAACCTTATGCCATCAAATAAAAACAGAATGTACCAATTACCACTGCAAACAGGAAGAAAAGCTGTTAAACACAAAATCCAAACATGCCTTCTATAATTTCAAAACACCAAACATAAAGACTCAAAAACCATCCACCTCTAAAAGAGCAAAATGGTGAAGATTGTAATGATGATGTTGTTAGGGCTAATCACTTCAACACTTTTTTCAGTTCAGTCTTTGTCAATAGCAATGGCATCTCCCCTTTCCTAATTATATGTCAACCAATTGCAATGTGCATCTAATCCACATTGATTTTACTGAAGATACCATCAAAAGAGCACTATACAAACTAATGCTATCTCTATCTATTGGTCCTGATGAAATATGTGCCTACTTTCTAAAAAATCCCTCTTCTCTGCTATAGTTGAACCTCTAAGCACCATCTATAAAGTAGCTACTTGCCTGTTCTATGGCCATTAGCAACAGTCATACCCATCTTCAAAAAAGGTGACCCTGGTCTCATTGAGAATTATAGACCAATCTCCCTTTGCTGTGTCACCTGTAAAGTCATAAAAGCCATCATAAACTAATCCATCACCCTCCATTTAGTGACAAATAACCTACTCTCTAATAAGCAATTTGGTTTCAGGAAAAAATTGTCATGCAATTTACAACTCATACATTGCAAAAACATTTGGACCTCTCAACTTGACCAGCAATAGATGCAATCTACATAGACTTCTGCAAAATCTTTGATTCTGTGGTATACAAGAAACTTAGAAACATAGAAACATAGAAGTCTGACGGCAGAAAAAGACCTCATGGTCCATCTAGTCTGCCCTTATACTATTTTCTGTATTTTATCTTAGGATGGATATATGTTTATCCCAGGCATGTTTAAATTCAGTTACTGTGGATTTATCTACCACATCTGCTGGAAGTTTGTTCCAAGGATCTACTACTCTTTCAGTAAAATAATATTTTCTCATGTTGCTTTTGATCTTTCCCCCAACTAACTTCAGATTGTGTCCCCTTGTTCTTGTGTTCACTTTCCTATTAAAAACACTTCCCTCCTGGACCTTATTTAACCCTTTGACATATTTAAATGTTTCGATCATGTCCCCCCTTTTCCTTCTGTCCTCCAGACTATACAGATTGAGTTCATTAAGTCTTTCCTGATACGTTTTATGCTTAAGACCTTCCACCATTCTTGTAGCCCGTCTTTGGACCCGTTCAATTTTGTCAATATCTTTTTGTAGGTGAGGTCTCCAGAACTGAACACAGTATTCCAAATGTGGTCTCACCAGCATTCTATATAGTGGGATCATAATCTCCCTCTTCCTGCTTGTTATACCTCTAGCTATGCAGCCAAGCATCCTACTTGCTTTCCCTACCGCCTGACTGCACTGTTCACCCATTTTGAGACTGTCGGAAATCACTACCCCTAAATCCTTTTCTTTTGAAGTATTTGCCAACACTGAACTGCCAATACAATACTCAGATTGAGGATTCCTTTTCCCCAAGTGCATTATTTTACATTTGGAAACATTAAACTGCAGTTTCCATTGCTTAGACCATTTATCTAGTAAAGCTAAATCATTTACCATATTACAGACGCCTCCAGGAATATCAACCCTATTGCACACTTTAGAGTCATCGGCAAATAGGCAAACCTTCCCTACCAAACCTTCCCCTATGTCACTCACAAATATATTAAAAAGAATAGGACCCAGAACAGATCTTTGTGGCACACCGCTTGTAACCTGACTCTGCTCGGAATACTCGCCATTAACAATAACTCTCTGATGTCTACGCTTCAGCCAGCTGCAAATCCATTGAACTATCCAGGGATTAAGTCCAATCTTCACTAATTTATCTATCAGCTCTTTATGTGGAACCGTATCAAAGGCTTTGCTGAAGTCCAGGTAGGCAATATCCACGGCACCACCTTCATCCAACACCTTTGTGACATAGTCAAAGAAATCAATGAGATTAGTCTGACATGATTTGCCTTCAGTAAAGCCATGCTGATTTGGGTCTAATAAGTTATTGTTTTTTAGGTGCTGATTTATCCTCTTTTTGAGTAGAGTCTCCATCATTTTAACTACAACTGATGTCAAGCTAACTGGCCTGTAGTTACCAGCTTCTTCTCTACTGCCCTTCTTGTGAATAGGCACAACACTGGCCATTCTCCAATCCTCAGGAACTTCTCCTGTTAACAAGGATTGGTTAAACAAATCAGCCAGGGGGGTAGCAATGACAGATCTGAGTTCTTTAAGAACTCTGGGGTGGATGCCATCTGGACCCATTGCCTTATTTATCTTTAATCGTTCAAGTTCTTCTAAGACATCGGCTTCTAAGATCACTGGAGCTGAATCCGTACAGCTGGAAGCAATGCTATATCCCTCTATAGTATTATTTTGTAAGGTGTCTTTTGAGAAAACTGAACAGAAGTAGCTATTGAACTGGTCAGCGATCTCCTTATTCCCATTAATGCATGTATTATTCCCGGTACTAAGCTTCGTGATGCCGCAGTTTTTCTTCTTCTTATCATTAATATATCTGAAGAAGGTTTTATCCCCCTTAAACTTAAAGCTAAGTTATTTTCTAGATCCTTGCACAAGTGGATAGCTGCATTCCTATCAAACAGGCAACAAATAGTTAAAATTGGAAATGCTATATCAAACCTAGCACCAGTTAATAATGGGGCTCCCCAAGGCAGCATTCTAAGATTAACGCTCCTTCTGCTTCATATAAATGATCTTTGCAATCACATTATAAGCAGCTGCATCCTCTTGGCAACAATATACAGTGGTACCTCTACTTAAGAACTTAATTCATTCTGTGACCAGGTTCTTAAGTAGAAACGCTGTTAAGTAGAAGCAATTTTTCCCATAGGAATCAATGTAAAAGCAAATAATGCATGCAAACCCATTAGGAAAGAAATAAAAGCTCGCAATTTGGGTGGGGGGAGGAGGAGGAAGAGGAGGAGGAGGACAGTCTTTGCCGAAGGAAGAAGGTAAGATGAGGGGAATCAAAAAAATCCAAAACGTTAAGTCTTTAAAAAAAAGAGGGACTCTGAGGTGGTGAGGAGGAACATGCGCCTCCCATATATCCAGTGCGAGGCTGCCTCCCATACACTTTGCCAGAGAGAGAAACCTAGGGGGAATGGCAGGAAACTGGCCGGGCCTTCGTACTGCTCTCAAATTTCCTGGGAAATTTTTCCGGGCTTGGGTTCTTAGGTAGAAAATGGTTCTTAAGTAGAGGCAAAAAAATATTGAACACCCAGTTCTTAACTAGAAAAGTTCATAAGTAGAGGTGTTCTTAAGTAGAGGTACAAAAAATGACCAAAATCATAGGGAACTATTTATTTGAATTATAGGTCGTACAATATTGAAATTCCAGCGCAATTGCTGGTTCTTTCCTCTCCCTTCCCCACCCCCTTTCCTTCCCCTTCCCTTACTATCTATTCCTTTATTCTCTTCTATCCAGTTTCTATCTGTTTGCTTTTGCCCTATCTTTCCTTAGATAAGCTACTTACGATTATGATAATAAGCATTATGTGTACTGTCTTTTGTTCTCATTTTTAATGTATATACTCAATAAACATTTTTTTTAATTTAATTTTTTTTAAAAAAAGTAGAGGTACCACTGTAATACTATTTAATATCAGAGACAGAAGATCATATACCTTAATAATGTCCTACCAGTTAATGACTACTTTAATTTCACTAGCAATAACACTAGAGCTATCAATAGATATAAACTAAATGTAATCCGCTCTAATCTTGATTGCCGAAAATACGATTTCCGCAATAGAGTAGTAAATGTCTGGAATATTTTACCTAATCCTGTTGCTAGTTTCTCTAACTCCCATACCTTTTACCCTAAACTCAACTGTGCACTTTACACATTTCTTAAGAAGTCCATAAAGAGGAATGCATAAGTGCACCAACGTGCTTACCATCCTACTGTATCCATTTTTATGTACTCATTTTATGTGTTTATGGCCAGGTTTTACTTCTTTATATATCCATTTAGTTGAGCCATTTATATGTGTTTTGTTACCTTACACATGTTGATAAATAAAATAAAAAAGAATAAGAGAGTTGGAAGACACTTTGGAGGTCTTCGAGTCCATGTTGTAGGACACACAAGACTTTACCCTGTGTCAGCTCCAGCATGCATGCACGCACTGGCCAGCTGATTTTCAGTCTTGGGAAAGGCCGTTTTACCCTCTGAATGCTTCAGGAAAGCTTCCTGAAATTTCAGACTGCAAAAAAATCGGCCAATGGACAAACTGGAAGTTTGAAAAAAATGCACCTCTGCATTGCTGTTGTGCTGTTTTTGTACTCAGGGAAGCTTCCTGAAGCCCCAGAGTACAAGAAAACAGCACAATGAACAAACCGGAATTGTGTTTTCTGAATTTCTGGTAGCCCGTTGTGCTTTTTTTTTTGGTAGTCTGGGGTTTCAAGAAGCTTCCCTGAACTTTAGGAGTGCAAAAAATAGCACAACAGCAAACTAGAAGTGCGTTTCCTGAACTTGTGCTGTTTTTTGCACTCTGGAGCTTCAGGAAACTTCAAAAAACAGCACGAAGGCAAACTGTACATGCATTTCCCCAAACCTCTGGTTTGCCCATTTGGGCATTTTTTTCAGGTACCAGGCCTAAGCACGGGGGGACAGCATGGGGGGGAGGGAGTTGCGCATGGGGGGGAGGGAGGGAAGGAAGGGGGGTGGGCACATGCATGCACGCTAGCACACCCACATACCCCCATTTGGCAGGCAAACCAAAAAAGGTTTGCCATCATTGTCCTATACCATTTCAGACAAATGACTGTCTTTTTTTAAAAGCTTCCAGTGATGGAGCGCCCACAACTTTTGAAGACAAACCTTTCCACTATCTTATTGTTCTTTTTAAATACCTAGAAAATACAAATTTATTTCAGATGATTTTCCCTGTACAGTCAGATACATTCTACCCTCTGCTACGGGTTTTCTTGTTTCCTGTTTTGTTTTGCAATGGGCAGATTTTCACTAAACTTTTAAACAGAAAATGATCATTTGTCTTTCACACTCAGCCTGTTCAGCTGATTGCTGTTGTCTCCTAGCCCTCAGAATCCTCCTAGTTATAGATATAATAAAGTACAGCAGTCTGAAGCTATGCAGACCAAACATACTTTTTATTTGTTTGTTTCTCCCCAGATTCTAATTCTCAAAACAGCTGCAAAAGAAGTTAACAATATTAGATCTGCTTTACGTGGATATGCCAATGCGTATTTCATAGCTGTATTGCAGGATGCTCGGAATGCAGATGGAAAAATTTACTTTAAAAAAACCAAATCCCAAACCTGGCTTGATTAAAGACTTATACTAGGCCAAAAAGAGCACAGACTGGTTTATAATCCCTGCAAGCATAATCTAGCCTAGCTAACCAGTATTGATATCAAAATAAAATATGTAATACAGTGTTCCCTCGATTTTCGTGGGTTCGAACTATACCACGGTTTTTCAAAAATATTAATTAAAAAATACTTCACGGTTTTTTCCCTTATATTATGGTTTTTCCCGCCCAATGACGTCATATGTCATTGCCAAACTTTCGTCTGCCCTTAAAAAACATTTTTTTAATAAACTTTAATAAATAAACATGGTGAGTAATAATCTAAATGGTTGCTAAGGGAATGGGAAATTGTAATTTAGGGGTTTAAAGTGTTAAGGGAAGGCTTGGGATACTGTTCATAGCCAAAAATAGTGTATTTACTTCCGCATCTCTACTTCGCGGAAATTCAACTTTCGCGGGCGGTCTCGGAATGCATCCCCCGTGAAAATCGAGGGAACACTGTATTTTAAAATATCTGTAATGCTTAGAGGTAGAAAAAAGAGGGTTGTCTTGCAGGACCAACAGAGATACTGTATTTGATTCCTCCTCTTTGAGAACTGTTATCAAGTCATTCTGAGGTTCAACGGATTTCTTTCTCTTCTCTAATGCAGCACTTCTCACACATTTTAAATCTTGCAAATTTAAAATGTGTAGATTTCATCACCCAGAATTCTCCAGATAGTATGCTGGTTGGGGAAATCTGAGAGTTGAAGTAAACATATCTTAAAGTGGTCAAGGTTGAGAAACATTACACGAATGGAAAATTTATTCCACTGAAAAATAGAACAGGCTATTGCTGTCTCCGGGGCTTTTGATTTTAAATATACATGACTTTCCATCCTGAGCTCCAATAGCTCATTCTGAGATAGGAACTTAGTCCATTTTGCTGAATCCTAAGAAAGCTCGTGAGCCTGATTATATCATTCTGCAGAAACTAAAATTATGTGGGTTGCTATATATAAATCTTTATTTTGGCAGCTTCAAAATTAATATACAAATTAATAGAATAACCTATTTACCTATGACTTAATTTCAAGGTGTTATTATCTATAACTAGGGTGAGGAAGTCAGCTCTGCCAATTACAGGTCTATTAGTTTGCTTTCAATAATTTCCAGCTATTTGAGTAGGAAACTGTAATTTGGAGAAGTGCTTAATAAATGTTAGATTATAGGTAATCTTCAGGAAGGATAGAACTACGTTAGAATACTGTGCTGCAGGGGTCCTCAAACATTTTACACAGGGGGCCAGTTCACTGTCCCTCGGACTGTTGGAGGGCCGGACTATAAAAAAAACTATGAACACTGCACATACCTTATTTTAAAGTAAAAAACAAAATGGGAACATACTATTTTAGAGGGTGGGAAGAAGTCTGAAATACGTTTATGTTTTGTTTTTAATTTTCTTTTGTTAACATCTGATTGGCTATACAAGGTTTTCTTGGCTTATAGAAAAATGTATAAAGAAAGAAGGAAGCACTTTGGCATAATGGTTAATAAGTTGGAAATATAATTATTGTTGTACTTTTTGAAGGAACATTAAGCAGGGAATTTAATTAAAAGAAAATGAATGTAACTGGATGACAAAATTAGGGAAAAAAACTTTTGCAACTTTTTTGATGATTGATATTAATTACTAACAAAATACCACATTTTATAGGCCAGTTAGCTTGACATCAGTTATATTTGCCGATGTCTCTAAAGTGTGCAATGAGGTTGATATTCCTGGAGGTGTCTGTAATATGGTAAATGATTTAACTTTACTAGATAAATGGTCAAAGCAATGGAAACTGCAGTTTAATATTTCCAAATGTAAAATAATGCACTTGGGGAAAAGGAATCCTCAATCTGAGTATTGTATTGGCAGTTCTGTGTTAGCAAAAACTTCAGAAGAGAAGGATTTAGGGGTAGTGATTTCTGACAGTCTCAAAATGGGTGAGCAGTGTGGTCTGGCGGTAGGAAAAGCAAGTAGGATGCTTGGCTGCATAGCTAGAGGTATAACAAGCAGGAAGAGGGAGATTGTGATCCCACTATATAGAGCACTGATGAAACCATATTTGGAATACAGTACTGTGTTCAGTTCTGGAGACCTCACCTACAAAAAGATATTGACAAAATTGAACGAGTCCAAAGACGGGCTACAAGAATGGTGGAAGGTCTTAAGCATAAAACGTATCAGGAAAGACTTAATGAACTCAATCTGTATAGTCTGGATCACAGAAGGAAAAGGGGGGACATGATCGAAACATTTAAATATGTCAAAGGGTTAAATAAGGTCCAGGAGGGAAGTGTTTTTAATAGGAAAGTGAACACAAGAACAAGGGGACACAATCTGAAGTTAGTTGGGGGAAAGATCAAAAGCAACATGAGAAAATATTATTTTACTGAAAGAGTAGTAGATCCTTGGAACAAACTTCCAGCAGACGTGGTTGGTAAATCCACAGTAACTGAATTTAAACATGCCTGGGATAAACATAGATCCATCCTAAGATAAAATACAGAAAATAGTATAAGGACAGACTAGATGGGCCAAGAGGTCTTTTCCTGCCATCAGTCTTCTATGTTTCTATGTTTCTATCACTACAGGTTCAGTGAGCGGGGTGGGTGGGGGGGAATTCCCACAAATAAATAGTTAATGGAGATTTAACAAAACCTTGTAATACAAAAAGGGAAAAACAGAGAGGTCTTTTCCTGCCGTCAGTCTTCTATGTTTCTCTGTTTCTATTCATGGAAAATTAGATGGTACACTGTGTTGTTTGAATGTATATTAAGAGAAAAATAAAAACAAATTACACCCCCCAAAAAATTCAGTCTTTCCTTCCTCTGTCCCTCCATTCATTTCATTCTTCCTTCTTTCCCTCCTTCCTTTTTTCTTCCTTTTTCCCTTTATTTCTCCTTCCTTCTGTCTTTCCCTCTTTCTTTCCCTCCTTCATTCCTCTCCACTTCTCTTTTGCTTCCTCTCTTTCCCTTTTCTTTCTTTCTAGAACGAAACAGTTTGGTTTCTATCTTTATATATTGTATTTGTTAGGATTGTTTTGTTAGCTTTGATATATTTTTAATGAAAAAAACAACAATTAGTTAAAATCGTGTGCTTTAGGGGCAAACAGGAAAATAGATACTGAATATTCACACTGAGTATAGTGATACTCGATATTCAGTTACCCTGGCATTTATATTTTCCAGGATCTCTTAGACTGTCATTAACTGCAGGTAAAAATCACAGATTTTATTATTCTCAATTTTTTGTAAGGCTAGAATCAAAGCCTTTGTATTAGTATAACTGGGTAGACGCTTCATTTTAGTATTCCTTAAAATAAGTATTTTCTTTTTTTTAAAAAAAATCTTTTTATTGAATATAAATATTAAAATTACATTGAAAACATTGATTCAAACTTGTACGCACATAACATAACATAGATACAAACTTGTACACACATAACATAACGTAGATACAAACATGCAAACAAAGAAAAACAAAAAGAAAAAAAATAAGAAAACCAACTTCTAGACCTTTGCTTTTAACAGTAAACTATACTGTTTTTATATTCCAATCAGTTAAACTGTATATTCCTCCTACAGTTCTTAATTTTCAATCTATTTCATTATTAATATCAAGATTTCAATATCTACAATATATACAATGCAATCAAAGTACAAATACTTATTTATTATTATTATTATTATTATTATTATTATTATTATTATTATTTCCTTATATCTCTATTTCTATCTACGGACACTACACACTAAAGACTTCTCCTGTTCCCTCTACTCTCCTTATTTTCTTTCTTTCCTCTAATCCCACTATAGAAATATTCCAACTTTCATAAAATTCTGTATCTTCTTTGTTAAAATAAGTATTTTCATGTATGCAGAGAAGATGCTGTTGAATATTTGATTTGTGAATGCCATTTTGGGATTATGTTTGATTTTTACCTTGGTTTTGGTTATTTGCTCTATCTTGTTCAATTTTCCTGTCTTTGCAATCAAATTACAAATCCTCTTATATTGGAATCATTTAGTCAGAATGCAAAAATATCAGTTATGCAGATATTTTCAGATCCTCATTTACATGCCTATCAGCATGGCAGCATCAGAGAGAATATCTTATTCCATTTTATCATTCTGTTTGCTTGCATATTTATTTTTGCTTCCCTTCAGTACATATTCTATCTCAAGCCCAACAAAGAGAAATCCAACTGAACATGACAATATAATACAGTGATCCCCCGAGTTTCGCAATCTCGATCTTTGCGAAACGCTATATCGCGATTTTTCCACCCGATGACGTCACTCCCTTCCTTTCTCATCTTTCTTTCTCTCTCTCTTTCTCTATCTTGCTTCTTCCTCTCTCACACTCTCTTCCTCCCTCTCTCATCTCTTTCTTTCCTTCTCTCTCTTTCTCTATCTCTCCCCCTCTTGCTCTCGAGCGGCAAGCGAGCAGCCGGGTGGGCGGGTGAACGGGCAAGCGGAGCGGCCGGCCTGCCGGGTGAACGGGCAAGCGGGCGGCCGGGCAGGCGGGTGAACGGGCAAGCGGCAAGCAATCTTGGGGTTTCCCCTTTGCCTGGGCGGCGGGAAGACCCAGGGAAGGTTCCTTCGGCTGCCCAACAGCTGATCTGCTCCGCAGCGCGGCAGCAGCGAGGAGCCGAAGATGGGCTTTCCCCGTTGTCTGGGCAACGGGGAAACCCCATCTTCGGCTCCTCGCTGCTGCCGCGCTGCGGAACAGATCAGCTGTTGGGCGGCCGAAGGAACCTTCCCTGGGTTTTCCCCGCCGCCCACACGCAAACTCCACCATCTGCGCATGTGCGGCCATGGAAAAAGGGGGGCGCATGCGCAGATGGTGTTTTTACTTCCGCACCACTACATCCCGAAAAATCGATTATCGCGAGGGGTCTTGGAACGGAACCCTCACGATAATCGGGGGATCACTGTATACCTAAATATATAACTAAACCAAAGTAAGTGTGGGAGAAGTCTTCTTCTCTCTGAACGATCCTGTCAAATAGGTTTCTCTCAAATATTACATCATTTTGTCTGATCTTAATGGGTGTTACAAGGAAATTGTCAACGGTATAATATATATGTTTTCTTTTCCAGGTTGTTACTTGCTAAGTACTTAAAAATCTCTTATGTATGTTTGAATGAAACCAAACAGTTTCTACTCACACTTAAGAGTTTTTTGAAGAACATTGTCAAACTTTCTGGAAGACATATATCTCTGTAGGTTTTTAAATGAACCCTATTTCTTTTAAAAAATCCATTCACTACCGCAAACACTCTTTGAATAAATTGCACAATTTAAAATTGATAAAATTTTTGCAAAAGGTCCTCATATTTAGTATGGTGCAGTATTAACTTCACCAAGTAAACTCTTAAGCACTTGTACATTAAGTCTTATCAAACATTTGCTTTACAGATGTATCAAATATTTTTATGTCTTCCTATCTATTAGCTATTCATTTTAGGCAGCTGAAGAATATTCAGCGTGAACACTGCGCTTCCTTCCGTCTCAATTTATATTTAGTTAAAAGTTCATGTCTCAAAAAACCACAGCCAGAATATCAAAGAAATGGAGATTTTACAACCCTAACACCACTCACTGTAAGATTCAGCCTGGCTTTGAGTTCCACATACCAGTATCTGAGAAAAAATAAGAAATGTCACTTGCTTTTCTCCTAATTAGATATTCAGTTCCCCTTCTCTAATTTTTTTCCCCAATCCATTGGCTCAATTCACTTCATTGGCTTCCATTGAAAAAAAATATTCTGGACATTTTCTACATTTGATACATTATTATTCCAATCTAAATTAAATTGTGCAGTTGGTGATTCCTTTGTCACGTGATAACTTTATAAATTCTCTGTCCTTTGTAGAAAATAAGACATTTTTAGTTTGCAAATATGTTTTGACTAATATGCTAAGATTTGACTCCCTCTTCTTTGTGGTAACCCCTAAGATATTGGAACACTGCTATCGTGTCTCCTCTGGTACTTCTTTTCACTAAATTAGGCATACCCAGTTCCTGCAACCGTTCTTTATATGTTCTAGCCTCCAGTCCCCTAATCATCTTTGTTGCTCTTCTCTGCACTCTTTCTAGAGCCCTTATATCCTTTTTACATTGTAGCAACAAAACTTGAATGCAGTATTCCAAGTGTGGCCTTACCAAGGCCTTATTAAAGTGATATTAACACTTTGTGTGATCTTGATTCTATCCCTCTGTTAATGCAGCCTAGAACTGTATTGGCTTTTTTGGCAGCTGCTGCACACTGCGGGCTCATATTTAAATGGTTGTCCACTAGGACTCGAAGATCCCTCTCATGCTCCATTTTAGACCCAGTCCAGGCTGTGAGGATCACCACAGCACATCATCACTGATCACTGCCTCCATGTGTAGCATTTTTGGCCTCTGCACATCGCATTTTTGACCTTTGCATGCCCCATTTGTAGCCTTGTGCATCAACGTGCCTGGTAGGTTATGGTCTATTTTGTCAAATGCTTTACTGAAGTCCAAGTAAATCACATCAACAGCATTCCTCTGGTCCACTAATTTTGTCACTTTGTCTGTAGTTTCCTGGGTCTGTTTTTTTCTCCCTTTTTTGAAGATGGGAACTGCATCAGCTCTTTTCCAGTTCTCTGGCAGTTCCCTGGTGCTCCAGGATCTTTGAAAGATATAGTTTAGTGGTTCTAAGATCTCGTCTGCCAGTTCCTTCAGAACTTTAAGGTGTAATCCATCTGGTCCTGGTGATTTGAATTCGTCTAGGGTAGACAGGTGTTCACTTACCATTTGCTTCCCTATCTTAAGTTGTGTTGCAAATATGTTTTTTGTGATGTTGTTTTTGATAGGTTGAACTGTTTTTTTGCTTTGTGTAAAGAAAGATGCAAAATATGTGTTAAGTAGCTCTGCTTTCTCCCTGTTGCTTGTCACTTTCTTGCCAATTTCTCCTTGCAATGGACCAATTGTTTCCTTGACTTTTTTTCTTGTTTTTAATATGTTGGAAGAAGCTTTTTTTATTACTTTTTACTTTTGTCGCAAGTCTTTGTTCATTGTGAGCCTTAGCATTCTCACTTCATCTTTACAGGCTCAGGCTATTTGCTGGTATTCTGCCTTAGTTATTTCCCCTTCTTTCCACTTTCTATACTGTCCCTTGTCTTTCAATTTGTCAGAGAATTCTTTATGCAGCCATGCTGGTTTCTTTTGGGACCTATTATTTTTATTCTTCATTTTTATTGTGCTAGAATGATCTTTTATAATCTCACTTTTCATAGCAAGGGAGCTGTTGGATTTAAATTTCCATAATTTGCATTTATCATGACTGCTATATTGGATGAGGCTAATAAAAGTTAAAATCTATACTTAGATTATAAATATTGCTAAAGGCTGACATAAATCAGCTTACCTCTTGAAATAATTTGTTTTGTATTGTACCTTTCTATAGTTTTCTGGGATATAAATTCTCATTTAAGAAAAGTTTATGCCATTAGATAGATATTATGTGTCTCTTAATATATAACATTTTCTGACATGTTCTTTAAGGAAAATAATTACATTCAACTTAGAGCAAGATTCCTCTGCCTGAAATAATACAGCTTTAACTGATATGACTTTTCACATTATAGATTTGCTCTGATGGATTATTTCAAACTCCTTTGGTGATATTTGTTGCTGAGTATGACAGATCAACATCATCTCCAGCTCTGCAATCTACTTATAGTAATAGTCTTCATGTAGCTGAAAACAAAATTATTTTTCTGAATCATCTATCATTTTAGGATGTTGCCAGACATTGTCTTTTGATTATAACTCACTTGGATTTTGACAGATAACCTGAACTTCAAGAAAATAGAACTAAGCACTGTTGTGGCCTTTTGATATTTTGTGATTGAGGTTTTAATGAATACTTTCCATAATTTGACCCTTTCCTCAGTCATTAAAGGAGTATGACAATTATTTACAAAATATCTCTGAAATGGTAAGAAGAGAATAAAGAAAATGCGTAATACTTTTTAACAACAGACAGCTTGATCATTTTTATTTCACCTAATAGGGAAGTGATATAGGTAGTAATTAGTGAAGGGCTACCAAACTTTTTACTACCACACTGTGGGTGTGGCTCAATGCAGGATGCCCTGCATTTTCTTTCAACATCTTTCAGTGCAAATTTGGTGCTCTGGGGTGGAGCTCCATTTTTGCTACCCCACAGTATCCCGTACCCCCCTCCCATCTGGGCAGTAGCCCACCCATGGTAGCAATGTAAATTAAAATGTTAATTTCTTTAGAATTTAGTTAGAACAGCATTAATTTTAATGCATTCAATTGGCAGTACCAGCATATTTTCAGACTTGCATTGAAGCCTAAAAATATTAAGCTGCTTTTATTAACAGAGGATCCACATTCATGTAAGATCTGAAGCACATCATACAGCTCATTTCCACAACATATACGAGACAAGGAGAAAATAATCTGCTCATTCTCTTTAGCAGAAAAAACACACCTTCCTATGCCAAAGGCGAGCAGGCTTGTTTATCAGTGATTATTAGTGATGGGCGAACCCAACAAAATTTGGGTTCCGTGGATTTGGGCGGACTTTACAAAAAAGTCGGGTGACATCACCGAATCTGAACCCCGAACACTCCATGACGTCGAAATTGTGGGATTTCCCAGCTCCTTTTGCTGAAAGGACACCCCTTTACTTGCTTTGCAAAGAGAAGTTGGAAGCATAGCTAATTCTATAGTGTAATTGTTAGCTCTCTTGACTTTGAATCTGCTGATTGGGGTTCAAATCCCGGTGGAACCACCTTTTTTTTTTTAAAAAAAATTATTTATTTATTTATTATTATTATTAGTAGTATTAATATTATTACTACCATCATCATCATCATCATCATCATCATCATCATCATGCTTCTTTATATAATAAAAGGGGTTTGGGTCCTTTTAATCCCTTCTTAGTGGGGAAAAAAGAAAGCATTAAAAATACCCTCCAGCTCTTGGGGGGCAAAAGGGAACCTTCCTGATGTGCCCATGGAAATAATTAATAAATAATGATGATGATGATGATGATGATGATAATAATAAATTAAAAAATTAAAATTAAAAAATTAAAAGAAAAGGTGGTTCCACTGGGATTTGAACCCTGATCGGCAGATTCAAAGTCAAGAGAGCTAACAATTATGCTATAGTTTCTGTGCTCTCTTTTAAGCTAGTAAATGGAATTCCATCGTGGGGTTTCCCAGCTCTTTTTGCTTGCAGCGTGGCAAGCAAAAGGAGGTGGGGAATGCCATGATGGGATTCCCCACTCTCCTCCTGGGCGGCAGCGTTTCGCGTTGTTTGAGGGAACCTTAAACCCGAATCCCAAACTTCGGCACGGATTTCAAAAAACATTCGGGTTCAGGTCCGGCATACCGAACATCGCAAAATTCGGTACGGACCCGAATTGTGCGAGTTCGGTTTGCCCAACATTAGTGATTATTGATATTAACAATGAGCTGCCTTTTCTCTAATTTGGTTTAAAGATCACAGTAACTGTTGAACTTCCTTGATATCTGCTACTTAGAGTTATCCAAGAGAAAAATATAATGTAATTTAAGAAAAAATAAATAAAGGAAGACATGTTATGCCCTATCATGAGTGATCTTCTACAAATATGCCTTTTCTGATTTAGAGCAATAAAAATAGCCTGAGTTTAGTAAGAAAACTGTAAGAAACTTAGTTGGAGAGAAGTGGTGCCATCTCATAATTCACCTTGGAGAAAAATCTTGTGGGGCTCGCTAGCAATCTTCTCCCAATTATTGTTTTATATGCCGCATGCTAAATGTCAGATGGAGACAATTTTATAAATTTAGCTGTCTTGCATAGAGCAGAGGTAAAGATGGCTTAGACATGAATAGAACAGCCACAACAGGAGAACATGAGAAACTTGGAATATAAACAGATACTCCTCTGCATAAATGTTGATGTTATATAATATCAATAAAACTTTAACCAACAGGCCAGTAGAAAACTACTGTTCACTTCATTGCTTCCTATATCTGTATATACTTATCTTCCTTTATATCACATCTCATATTTATGTTTTAAAGGAAAGTGTGTTTCTGAATCTGCTTTTTCCATTAGATCTCAGATCAACACATCCTCTTGAAACATTGTTTAACACCAGTGTCTTTTTCTCTCTTAAAAAACAGAAGTGATTGTTAATAGACAGATTTCTTGAGGAATGGCTGTACTCCCTTCAGCAGTTCAGCCTTCTAAAGAAAGTTGCAACTGGAGGTCACCAGAATGTTGTAGCAGAGAAGGTTCCCCAGAAATTATTCCAAAGTAAACGCTGCCATGAAAATTTCATCAAATAGATTTAAACTTTTATAGAATCGCATGAGGAAAAATATAAATTGTGACACCTCTATTTGAACTAACTTTGAACTTAGCTTGGAGAGACTGTAAGTTGGTCTCTTCTTCATGCCATGGTATTTCTTTGATTCATGATTGAGAATATTCTTTGGAATTTCATAAGCAATGCCAAAGAAGAAAAGGCTCTTTTTAAATAGTATCCACCCAACTTTCTAAATTAGAAATACCAAGCATGAAATGCAGCTATGTAATCTTATGTAATTTCTTTTTTCTTCTGTAAATGTCGTGTTGTTTCTTTTTTTCTTAATGTAAATAATTAATAAAAATATTTTTAAAAAGAAAAAAGAAAGAAATGCAGCTATTTCCATTTCAGGGACTAAGACAAAATTTCCACTATTGCTCAAAGACCTATTTTGTTCTTACTCTATCCAGATTACTTTTGTCCAGAAGTAGGTGGCAAGTTCTTTAAGAAATCAAGGGGAATGTAATCCTTTCTCCAGGATAAGTATATTCTTCATGCTCAGTCTGAAAGGGCACTGATAAAAGTTTATATGTCCCAGAGAGATCTAACAGAAGATATTGAATACATTTATATTAAACAGTTGCACTGTCCTTATATTAGCTGAAGTTTGCACTTTTCTTGGTTCCCATGTTGCCAATTACAATTATCTTGCTGAAAGTATATAAAGAAAATCCAACTACTTTATAAAACTAATAAAAGACTAGGACCAAGAAAGTTATTGAAAACCAAATTGTTAAAGCTACGTGGGAGGGGGAAAAAGTTCAAGAACATACCAGCAACTGGAAAAGAGTAAGTCCAATTTACAACAGGTTCAGGAAAGTGTGTCCAGTCAGATTCCCTGGCAAATGAGCAGGAAAACCCAGATGGGAGCTGAATTTATTATGGGAACAGCTTCGCCTAATAGTAGATCAAAGGACAGGTATTCCAGTTTCGTCAGTATTTAAGGTAATGATCCATCACGTAGGAAGAGAAATTAAAGGAAGAGATACTCCTAGATGTGTGTATATTGAGAGGTGTGGCAATAACAAAAGAGGTAAGAGGAAACCACCTTTTATTAAGGTCTCTCTTCTTTCTGGCTTCAAAATGCCCTGTTCTCCAAACACAGAACTCTTTAACCCTTGCTTAAAATTTCATAATTTACTTTTCAATGTAGTCTGGCCAATGTAAATTGCACTGCTTGGTATAGGTTTGAAAAGAAATTTGAATGCTTTGTTAAGTTCTTCAGGAGTAATTTTATCATAAAGGTCCCTCAGTGATAGTTAGTTAGAAAAAGTTGGTCTTTGTGAACAGAGACAAAGTTCCAATAATTCCAACATGTCAGTCTAGGGCAGCATTACTCAAGAACTGCTGTTGTCTAAAATGGAGCCTTTCTTTTCCTCAGCTGGAGCCAGGGGTGGGCTACTACTCTGCCGGGGGGGAACCCAGTGGGGTAGTGAAAATGGAGCTCCACCCCAGAACACCCAATTTGCAGTGAAAGATGTTGAAAGAAAATTCAGGCATCCTGCATAAGCCACGCCCACAGTGTGGTAGTAAAAATTTTGGTAGCCCTTCACTGGCTGGAGCCAACGCTTTCCATTACATTGTTCAGTAACCAATTTCTGCTTTTATCTAGCACTCTCACTTCCTGAAACATTTGCAATAGATTAAATATTAGTGAGGACTATGGAACTCTATAATGGCCAGACTGACTTAAATTCATTTCATTGGATTCCAAGATCTCCATGATAGTTCCCATTGGTTAGGTTATCTATGCAAAATAATAGCCATTTTTAGATGAATGTTTGGATGAATGTTTAGATGAATGAATGGATGTTTTTCTGAAATAAATCCAAATGAAATCATTTCCTTTCAGCTACATATGTCATCATATATAGACATGATCACTGTGTATTTAGTCACAGATAAATGTCATATATTCAGGAAATCAGGTTAAAGGAGGAAACTACTGTAGTACTTCACAGTTACAATGAAGAAAAGCCTTTTCCTCCATTTCATTTCTTGTCAATAATTCCCAGTTTTTAAAAATATCCTATTGCAGTGTTTCCCAACCTTGGCAACTTGAAGATATCTGGACTTCAACTCCCAGAATTCGCTGGCTGGTGAATTCTGGGAGTTGAAGTCCAAATATCTTCAAGTTGCCAAGGTTGAGAAACACTGAACACTTATTTGTTCTTTGGTTACTGTTACTCATGGCATTATATCTAGTATGTTTTAGTAATTAAATGGTTGCCCTTTTTAGTTCTCTGTAGTTACACTGCTATCTTTAGTTTAATAGAACTTATCTTTTAAGTTACTTGAATTGTTTTGAAACTTTCACAATTCTCTTAATGTCTAATGCTTTCTACTCCTTCACCCTTATTATTTATTTATTTATTGCTCCAATTGTGTAAGCTTATATATATGCAGAACAATAATTGTTCAGACATTGGGTTTAGAAATATTGATCAATTATGTAATACATCATGTAATATATACGTAAATGTATTGCAAAATATTTTAGCATTTGTAAGTGAGAAGAACAGGCAAGAACAGGAAATGCTAGAGGCATTCTACACAAAATAGATAATATATTATCTGGAATATCTAATGTTCAGGGGCAGAATTGCTCAGTTGTATCATAAAAGACTATGCATTTTCCTTTCTTCCCATTTCCTATTACCTTATCATACCCAAGACACCCTGGACATATGGTGTCTTGGTAAAAGGTAAAAGAGATAATAAAGGCTGAAGTGCAAATATTTTTTTCTTTACTTTTGTTGCATAAATGTATTACCTTTTCCATTTCTGAGTTCAGTGTTAGTACAACATGTCCTAATCAATATGACACCACCAAAATTCAAAAAAGGAAATATGTGTCAACCGTAGTCAATGGTTTCCTGAACTTGGTAGGATGTTAGATTTGATGACTCCAAAGCATTAGCCAGTCCTATATATAATCCTATATATACACATGTATATAAGCTCCAACCACACTTTGTTCACCCTGGAACCTCATTGAAACATCAGCAGGATTCACTGAACCTTACACAGGAAGAAACCTGAATATTCCAAGACCTATATACCTATACCGGTGAAGATCTACAAAAATAAATATGTGTGTGTGTGTGTATGTATACACACATACACACACACTTTATAACAAACATCTGGGAGGCACAGCTGCAATTCCCTGCATCATATAAAGTCAGTTGCTTATATGCCAAACTTTGTAAGATTTGGAAACTAAACAATCTGGTGCTTTAAAAATTAAATAAACTCCACCCTCACCTTAAAGAATACTGAGGTAGAAAATGTTCACACAATAATTCGTCTTCCTCCTTGGTTATATTGCATTATGTAAACATAATATAAACAATAATCCAAAAGTTTTATTTAAGTGTTTGAGATAATAAACTCTTTTTTTTCCTTTTTTGTTATTGCTGGTGTTAAATAAATGCTTTTGTTTTGTTTCATTTTGTCCGTTTGTCTTTCTGTTTTCTATTTTATTTTTTATGACAAACCAAGAAATAATATTTAAAAAAAAGAAAAACATCAGATTCTAGAAGTTAAAGATTCAGGTCCACTGAATAAATATTTCTCTGACTTAGTTTCCTAACGTAGAGATTCAATTACATTTTAGGGTTTACGTTTGTTTGTCTTAAGCACTACAGTGATTTTTTTCATAGAGTGATGCTTTCAGTTTTCAACAATTTTAAGGTTTTTTTATGGTTGTAATTTTCCCCCTTGTTTGATTCCTGACATTTATTTATCTCCTGGCATTCTTGAGTTCCTAAGATTTTTACTGTTCACAGTAGCTTTTCTGTTTTATTTATCTATTTTGTTGATGAAAATCATTTTTCTGTATTTATATTATAGAATAGGTGATCACAGAATAAATTGATTGTACTCTTTCATTCTTCTATAACATTAAACATTTCCAATTTAGGAATAATGTTAGAAGAGGAATTGAGAGACATATCCAAACTTGGTGCAGAAGACACAAATGCACAGTGTGTTTTTTGATGTTGTCTATTACTAATTGTGAGGACAATTAGGCCTCACAATTTTTCAATTGAAAAAAAAAATCTAATTTTATATGTGCTTATTTGGGGAATTAGCTCATTGAATGCAGTAAAAGTAATGCTTAGTAAACTTTTTATATATCATTGATTGTAATGGGATATTTAATGGGTTCCATGAATTTTATTGCCATTTATTTTAAAGGGGTTAGATAATCATTTATCCAATTAATTAGATTAATAATTATCAGGGTTTGGAAATTTCCATCTGCTTCTAAAATCCAAGGATCAAAGAGTTTTATCCAATTATGTGTGATTGCTCAGATTAGCTCAAATTATGCATGGGGCCTATTACCATATTTTGGGGTATCCAAGTGCAAATTGAGTTCTGAATATTTAATCCTGTGCATAAGTAAGGACAGCTAACTCCATCTCTTGCAGAGAAGGTGAGAGAGGAAAATTTCATGGCAATGGTAGAGGAAACCATATTCTTCACTGAGACCAGTCCTTAAAACAGATGGAGAGGTCAATATTTATTCTTTAATTTTCTAAGTGCCTGTTTTTATTGCATCTTTTTCTTTGCTCAAAATGTATCTCAAAGGTCAGGGGATGGAGAGTCTGATGAATCTGTTGGACCAAAAATGTTATCTGACTGCCATCTGCTGATGGAAAGGAGGAGGGTGACTTTAAAAATCCACATCCCGTGAAGGGTGTTTGTTGCTTGTCTTTCAAAAGTGTAAGTGGAGGATGATGCTATTTACAGCTGGAAAAGTCTTTTTGGGATAATCTTAAAGAGTAGCTCAGGGGTCTTCAAATTTGGCAATTTTAAAACTTGTGGACTTCAACTCCCAGGATTCCAGGAGTTGAAGTCCACAAGTCATCAAGTTGACAAGTTTGGGGATAGATTAACTCTGGAATAAAATGGAGGAATAATGACAGGGTGAGCAATGCTATGAAGATAATATTTTACAGTACATATTAACTAATAAGGGGAAATGCAATTAACATTATAAGTCTATATATTCCTTAATGGGCTGATCAACTTTTAAATGTCATCTCACAAAATGGATTCTTCATCCAATTCTGAGTCCTAAAGAATCTGTCCAGGCTGGTATTGCAGCACTTCAATATGTTAAGTCTTTGAAGTGGTTGGCTCAACGCAAAGTGGGCTCCCAGCCAGGGGGAAAACGTTTTAACAACTTATGTGGCTCAAAATTTCAAGAATTCTTTCTTGAGCTGCACTTCAAACAAGCAGACTCTTCAGTATAGTAAGATACGGGAAGTTTCATGTAGTTCCCTTTGAAAGGAGATTGTGTTATTTGTGGAGCACCAGCCACTGAAGACTTTGAACTACTCTTTTTGACTGCAAACTGAACTCTGCAAAAAGAGCTGATTGTCTAGATTCTTATTTAAAAAATAAAAAGAAGGGAATGTTTAGATTACTGGAGGAGTAATGACTTTCTGGGAACATGTCCTATTGTTTCTTTTGCATCTGCTTGTATATTTGTACTAGTTTTAGAGTTTTGATGCAGTCAAATGACTAATTCAATAACATTTTTATTTTATTATTCCTTAATGATGCTACAGATGTATATTGTAAAAAAAAATATGAAAAATAATTTTCCACAATATTTAAACTCTAACAAGGTTGACTGGCACTCTAGATAGTCAAGTCCATTAATTTTCAATTTCTCACGAACTTCCTTCCATGCTACCAGAACCCTTATTGATTTTTATGTGGCTTGTGTCTGGGGAAAAGAAAATCTTGTGGGATGCTGAAATACCTGCTTTTTTTCCAGGAAGTTTCTTGCATTTAAAAAAAAAACTATGTAAGCCTAGCATTTCATTTGCTTCCCACTTTGAAACCTACCCAGAAAAGAGCCAGATCTTTAATCAGTAGGTCAGACTTTCCAATCTTCTTTTTATTTTCTCCTGTCCAAGTTGGTTTGGCAGGAAAGATTTCCGTGGGAGATAAGAAATAATTAACAGGCCAGGTGAAATATGCAGAGGAGGTAAACCTGCCCATCCCTTCTTAAACATAGTTTCACTCAGTCTATTTCTGGCACCATGAGCCAGAAATATTTAGGGAAAGATAACCTAGAGTATCTTCACATTACAAAGTCTAACAGCTACAATTGTTCAAGCTGTGATACTATAAAAATGTGCTTTAGCTATGTATATATGATATCTGTATACAATGGCATAATTCGAATTTTTAAAAGATATGTTTCATTAAATGAGCATGCTACACCATTATATTACATGTACAAGTCAATTATGCTTATAGGTTTTCTACAAGCTAAAACATAATGACATGCCAGGATCCAATAACAAAATAAGACTGTCAATAATGTTGGCTAACCTCTCAAACCCTCCAAGGTTTCTTAGGGAATAGATCAAAAACAGAGCAAGACAACATTGATTATATTACTCATGGAAGAATTTTCTAAGAAATTGGTAATTGATTCTATATACCCAGGTCTCTTATTATTTAGCATTACTAGATTATGCTATTGTATAGTAATCAATTCAGTAACCTTCAGCTTACCTATGCTGGTGACAGCACTTCCAAAATTCCACTAAAATGCAACAATGCTTTACCCCTTGTCTCATTTACACACAACTGTTAGTTATTCTGGATATCTTTTGTTATATATTACCTCCTCTAATAGCAAGTATGTAATGTATGCCAGACCAAAAGCTATTTTGACCTGGTTGCTGAGTAAGCATTTTCTTTTTCTCAATATTTGTGTAGATGTCTGTGGATTCTGCTTTGTAAGCAAACCTGTATTGTTTGATCCATATAATCTAGTATTCTTACCTATCCATGTTGCCCCTTGGAGTCCTCTCCAAGACTGTGTCAATAATCCTCTGGAAAGGAAACTAGGGATAACAGACAAATTACAAGAAAGTATTTATTTTACTTCATGGTAGAAAAGTGAACTGAGTTCAATTTTCAGGAAGCGGAAGCCAAGGGTAGACTTCATTAATTCACTTTTCTGATATTGAATTTGTTTGCTTGCTTGCTTACTCTCTTATGGGTTGAGAGAGCTCTTGCTTGTGTGTGTTTCCATTGAAATGCCTGACCCCCACTTGGGGCTATCTTACCATTCCTTCTTCTATTTGCTTCTTCTCTGTTTTTAAAGATTTTTTAAAATCTATTTTATCTATACTTAAAAGATTTATAATATTATTTTTATAAATAACTCAGAGTGGTGAACATAACTCTTTCCTCCTCCTATTTTCTCCACAAGAAAAAGGAAGGCTGAGAGTTAGTGACTGGTCAGCAGCTGGTTTTCATGCCTAAGGCAGACTAGAACTCAGAGTTTCCTAGTTTCTAGCCTGGTGCCTTAAGCACTGCATCAAACTGGCTATTTGCTCTACTTGTAGATCAGGGCATGGTCTCCAACCTTAGCAACTTTAAGACTTGTGGACATTTGTAAGCTGGTTTCAACTCCCAGAGTTCACCAGCCAGCTTGCAAATGTCCACAAGTCTTAAAGTTGCCAAGGTTGGAGATCCCTGTTCAAGGTCTACTTCTACCCTTCAAAAGGACCTTGAACATGTAGCTGAATGGTCTAACAACTGGCAACTTCACATCTCTACCAACAAATGCTCCGTCCTACACATTGGTAAAAAGAATCCGAATACTAAATGCATACTTGGTAAAACTGAACTAACAGAGGACCCTCACTCAGTCAAAGACCTTGGAAATGAGTACTCATTTCCAATGACCTAAGTGCTAGAGCCCACTGTAACAGCATTGCCAAAAAAAGCATTAAGAATTGTAAACCTAATCTTACGTAGCTTCTTCTCTAGAAACACTGATTTATTAACCAGAGCATACAAAACATTTGTCAGACCTATTCTAGAATACCTCACCTGTGTGGAATCCACACTGCATATCAGATATTAATACAATCGAAGGAGTCCAGAAATACTTCACAAGAAAGTCCTTCACTCCTCCTCACATAACAAATTACCCTACTCCTTCAGACTTCAAATACTAAACTTAGAAAATTTACAACTGCGTCATCTCTGAACTGGTTTAACTGTTGTTCATAAAATCATACATCATACTGTACTCCCTGTCAGTGACTACTTCACCTTTAACAACAAAAACACAAGAGCATGTGATAGATACAAACTGAATGTAAATCGCTCCAAACTTGACTGCAGAAAATACGATTTCAGCAATAGAGTGGTCACCAGCTGGAACTCATTACTTGACTCTGTTGTTGCTTCTCCCAACCCACAAATCTTCAATATTACATTATCTACAATTGACCTCTCCCCTTTTCTAAGAGGTCTGTAAGAGGCATGCATAAGTGCACTTTTGTGCCTAATATCCCTGTCCTACTGTCTTATTATTCTTTCTATTACTATGTTCTACTTATGTTATGTTAATATGTACTATAATACTATACTTGTTTGACAAATAAATCAATAAATCAATAAAAAAATAACCTTAGAGAAAATGTCACCTAGAATTCTTACTTTAGGGAAACCTACAAATGACAACAAAAGAGGGTGTATCATAAATAAGTAGGATAATGAAAATAAGTAGCATCCTCTTAGAAAACCTGAGACACAAACATATCCCAGTGTTCATTATGCATAGCCCTGTATGATTATGTCTTCTCATAACTATTGGAGGTTAAGCATTCTATGTGGGTGGTATGTGGAAGTTCCCATAAGTTGGAATCAGCCTGAACAACTATTTGTAAAGTAGGTTTTATAATAATAAGGACTGTAATGTAAATAGCTAATATGCAGGATATATTTTTATTGTTACAAACTGAACATAATAAAGCATAGTGTCATGTTCCTCAAAGAACACAGATGAAGTAGACAACATGTAAAAGTATTTTCTACTATGGCCCCTGACCTTTGAAACATCTTTCCCCGTAGAGTGAGATCTGAACTTATCACCTGGCCTTCGGCACAGAATCTGAAGGTCTCCATTACGGTAATCATAATTCAGACTTTTTAACATTAAGGTAGAGTTTTTTCAGGTTGAGATTGCAATGTACGCTAACACTCCTAAGGTCATAGGCGACCCCTGTGAAATGGTTGTTCAACCCCCCAAAGGGGTCGTAACTCCCAGATTGAGAACCGCTGCTGTAATGGAATGTGGGAATAGCCTTTAGCATTTAGACTTATATACCGCTTCACAGAGCTTTACAGCCCTCTCTAAGCACTTTATAGAGAGTAAGCATATTGCCCCCAACAATCTGGGTCCTCTGATCTTAGAAGGATGGAAGGCTGAGTCAACGAGTCTTCAGAGAGGGGTGGCATACAAGTCTAATAAATTATTATTATTAATTATTAACCTTATTAATTATTCACCTTGAGCCTACTGAGATTCAATCTGCCAAACTGCTGGCAGCTGGTGATCAGTAGAAGTAGCTTGCAGTACTGCACTCTAACCACTGCACCACCAAGGTCTATGATATTGGGAATCAGAACAGTCACATAAGAGGTGTCTGAGCCCACAGAAGGAAAAGAGTTATACAGTGTCTCAGAAGGGGCCCTCTCTAATTGTCTGGAAATTGTCAACTAAGCAATGTCACCTGGCAGGACCCAGGGGAAGAGCCTTCTCTGTGGCGGCCCCGGCCCTCTGGAACCAACTCCCCCCAGAGATTAGAACTGCCCCCACCCTCCTTGCCTTTCGTAAACAACTTAAAACCCACCTCTGCCGCCAGGCATGGGGGAACTGAGATACTCTTTCCCCCTAGGCCTTTACAATTCTATGCATGGTATGTATGTATGTATGTTTGGTTTTTATATTAATGTATTTTTAATCATTTCTAATACCAAATTACTATTGTACACTGTTTTATTGTCGCTGTTAGCCGCCCTGAGTCTCCAGAGAGGGGCGGCATACAAATCCAATAAATAAATAAGTAAGTAAGTAAGTAAGTAAGTAAGTAAGTAAGTAAGTAAGTAAGTAAGTAAGTAAGTAAGTAAGTAAGTAAGTAAGTAAACAAGTAAACAAGTAAACAAGTAAACAAGTAAACAAGTAAACAAGTAAACAAGTAAACAAGTAAACAAGTAAAAGTAAAAGTAAAAGTAAAAGTAAAAGTAAAAGTAAAAGTAAAAGTAAAAGTAAAAGTAAAAGTAAAAGTAAAAGTAAAAGTAAAAGTAAAAGTAAAAGTAAAAGTAAAAGTAAAAGTAAAAGTAAAAGTAAAAGAAGTAAGGGAATGCAGAAATTCATTCAGACTTGCAAGATTCTGTTGCTGTAACCTTACAATAGTGTTAGTACTCATGGTTTCTTGCTTCTTGTTTGGACTAACCTGAAGGGTTGACAAAGACCAAAAACAGGCGGAGTGATAGACAACTCATTATGTTTACTTCATTCCTCTCTTGTGGTCAGAGGTTCACAATAGATATGTATTCGGTATGTCATTGATTTGTGCCACCAACGCTATGAGAAACTGGTCTCCTTATGTCAGCTTTCCATTTTGTTCTCTTATTGGGAAGAAATTGCAAGTGTCTTATTAGCACAGCCAGAGGCTGCCACATTAATTTCTGAGATATGCTATCTCCTGTGTCTCCTTCAGTTTACTCTGAATTACGAACATATTGCTCTGCTTCAAAACATTGCTTGAAGGGCTTCTACCCGGGAAATAAATAGATACCACAGTGTCAAAATAGATTATACTTTTTTTCTGTAATATCAAATAGGATGCTGGCTGCATAAATGTGTCAGTATGCCTAAGTAATAAAGTAATCCAATGCACCATTAATTGTAAATTGACATGGAATATTAATTGACAGCAGACAAATAAAGAACACAAGGCTATTCAGACTAAGTAGAAGTAAAACCATCCAGCATCTCCCACACCAGTGTTTTTCAACCCTTTTTCTTCAGGGGAACCCTTTGGTGTTGTCAGATTTCTGGTGGAACCCTGGTTGAAAAACATTGCATTAAGCTGTAGATCCTGAAGCTGAAATAGAATTCTTTTATTGGCCAAGTGTGATTGGACACACAAGGAATTTGTCTTTGGTGCATATGCTCTCAGTGTACATAAAAGAAAAAGATACATTTGTCAAAAACCATGAGGTACAACACTTAATGATTGTCATAAGGGTCAAATAAGCAATCAGGAAACAATCAATATAAATCATAAAGATACAAGCAACAAGTTACAGTCATAAGTGGGAGATCAGTGATAGGAATGATGAGAAGACTAATAGTAATACTAATGCAGCCTTAGAGGATGGAAGCAGAGTCAGCAAGTGCTGCTACCATGTGGGGGTCCATGGCTGTGGAGTAGCAGAGAGAGGGAAGGAGAGAAAGAGAGAGGCTGTGCCGCATACTTTTGCCGGGAGTGCCGTGCCTGAGCGGGGCAATAAGTGGACGTCGTTTGCTCCACTCCAACCACTTTCCCTCCCCACTTTTTGACAGCTGCAGGGGCCAGTGGGAGGGTCGAAGTGAAGGCAAAGCCTTCCCCTCTGCCTTCTGCTCCGCCTTCTACTACTCCTGCCCTTTCAAGCCCTGAGCATAAGGGGAGTAGTAGGGCACACTTTCCTACACTGCCCTGCACAGGGAAAAGGGAGATAACAAGTTGGCTGCTTGGCTGAGCGCAGCGGTGTGTACACAGGCACGGGGAGGCATGAGGAGGAGCAGGAGAGAATCCTGGCATACCTTGGCCCTGGACTGGAAAACTCCGCGTCGGAGGTGCTGGCGAAGCAACCGCTCCCACCTCCTACTCCTCCTGCCACTACTGCCTGCGCTTTGGCCCTCTTGCTGCAGCGATGGGCTAGATGGGCACTGCTGCTGCTGTTGGTGCCAACACCACTGCTGCTGCTCCTCCTCCTGCTGCTTGGTGGCTGCTGCAGTTGCAGAACCCCTGGCTGGCCCTTGTGGAACCCTTGGGTTCTGCGGAAGCCTGGTTGAAAAAACAGTACCCCCCCCCACACCCCCTCAAGTCTGATTAAACAGAAGCATGAAAATAAATTTTCCTCAGATGTATATGCAGAGAAAAAGAGATTTTATATATTTTATGGGTAAAATTTTGTCTTCAGTTTGAGAAGGGCTTTTCTGACTAAAAGAAGAATACAAACAGTCATTTTATATAGGCAACACAAGTTAGACCCTGGCTAGCCAAGATATTTATATGAAGAAATTGTGTGAGTTGTTCAGTGAAACTAGGACATTTTTATTTATTTGTTTGGTCAAATACTATTGGTGGTATACAAAGGTATAGTGTAATAATATTTATATATATGATAGTAGTAAAAGAGAAACATTAGAACAGGGGACATAAGACACTCTGGTGCACTTAGACAAGCCTCTTAGGAATCAGGAGAGGTCAACAGTGGATAGTCTAAGGGTAAGGGTTTGGGGGTTTTGTGAGTTCCAGGCATTAACCCCTCTGTTGCTAAATTCCTATATTTTACAGTCAAGTTCACTTTGAGTTTGTATTTGTTGCGTGCTCGTTTGTTGTTGTGGCTGAAGTTGAAGTAGTCATTGACTGGAAGGATGTTGTAGCAGATGATTTTATGGGCTATGCTTAGGACATGTTTAAGGCGACATAGTTCTAATCTTTCTAAACATAGGATTGTAAGTCTAGTTGTGTAGGGTATTCTGTTGCAAGTGGAGGAGTGGAGGGCTCTTCTGATGAAGTATCTCTGGAAATTTTCTAGAGTGTTTATGTCCCTAATGCAGTGTGGGTTCCAGACAGGTGAGCTGTATTCAAGGATTGGTCCGGCAAAAGTTTTGTATGCTCTGGTTAGTATGGCTTGGTATGTCTAGGCATCTTTCAAACTGAACTGTTTATTAGTAAACGGTCCATAAAACAGGTTTTGGGAAGAACTTTACATGTCATATTGGTCAACTCATTACTCACCACTAAAGCATTCTGGATAGATGTTCATCTAACCTCAAATGAAAGGGATTGTATCATTGCATGAAGCAATCTACTCCATTGATTGACTGCTCTTACTGCAGCTTTCGTTCATTAAGCACTTTAAAAAAAAATAATTAAATCTCACCATTATTACTTTTTATAAATAACTCAAGGTAGCAAACATGTCTACCCTGTTTTCCCAAAAATAAGACATACCCTGATAATAAATCCAATCAGGCTTTTGGGTGAATGACAATAAGGCCAAGCACTTATTTCAGGGTTCAAAAAAAAATAAGACAGGGTCTTATTTTCAGGGAAACATGGTAACCCTTATTCTCTATTTCTCCCCTCAACAACAAGTCTGTTGGATGGATTAGGCTGAGATCAAAGTCATATAATCAGTTTTCATGCCTAAAGTGTGGCTGGAATTCATTGTCCAAAATTAATGTATGTGTGTACCCTTCATTAATAAAGGATCACTGAACAAAATTCTGAAACAGTAACATTTTTATTTGGTGGCTTACCACTCCAAATATACCTATTTTCAAATACAAATGTGCTGAATATACTGTATATCCTACTCCTTTGAGTTTATCTTAACATTTTAACATTCGCTATTTGTTGAAGGAATGAGAATGGATGAAAAATTAAAGTAAAATTGAGGCACAAGCTTGAAGGTATTGGTAAATATGATCCTGTGCCTTTCTGAAAAGAACTAATACATCTGGGCTGAAAAAAATCTGGTCAATTGTTAGATGGCAATAAGGAAAATTTTCTTTCAACTGCCTCTAGTAGTCATCGTTTTAAACCCCATTCATAGTAACCTCTCATCTGAATAAAAAGTGGGCAATGAAAAAACAAGTGACAGTTACACAGTTCTCTTCATTTTTTTCCCCAGCAGTACAAAATGTGCAATTTCAGTATGACTCTGCTTCAAATTCATTTCATTATTTGGGCTGCAAACACTTAGAAACAGCAACCTTGGAATCTGCAGTTAGAAATACATTTGCATAACAGGAGCTTTAATACCCAGTATTTTTTAAAAAAAAGAAAATTGGCAGTATTTCCTCTCTGATCAACATGTTAGACATGAATATTATATTGAAGAAGATATAAGAAAGTATGGGATGAATTTTTAATCTTAATGTACATTTTCTTAAAAAGACCTTACTTAAATCATTTCTTAAATACCTGCATAATAGATTTTTTAAATTCCATTTATAAAACTGACACTAGAGACTGATCTCTTTAATAATCGGCAACAACTGTGAATAATCTCAGATTTTCTTCAGAATTTTAATTTTGGTAATTACTAAGAGGAGAATGAAGGGGTGGCAGAAGTATTACTGTATTGTCTCCTATATTAAAAATACCACATTTTTCAAAGCAACTCATATTTTTTAATTCCTCCCATAGCAAGTATAGCTTATCTGATACCCT